>NW_008580664.1:0-26098 GCF_000691845.1 Merops nubicus | reverse complement strand
CTTCTCCCCCCCCCCCCCCCTTTGGTTTAAATCTTTTTGGAAAGTTACTTTTGAGGGAAGAAATGTCAGGAGAAAAATGTGAAAATGGTGTTCAAACTGGCAATACTGAACATTTTTTAAAACTAATGTTTTCCAGGCAGAAACCAATCTGCCAGATGATTTCTTCAGTGAAGACACATCTGGACTGCTGGAGCTGAGAAGCACTCCTGCTGCTGCAGCTGCCAAGCTGGGGTGTGTATTGGTGATGCCCACCAGCTTGGCCAGGCTTCCCATATGCACTGCACTGCTATGACACCTGTACACTTCCTTCAGCTTCTTAGCAGAGGTTGCTCAGCCTTTGCAGCACAGCTGTTTAACGAAGATTAAAGAGTACTGTCCTCTGAAGCGATCATCAAAACTATGGTCAGGTTATGGGTCAGTGGGACAAATGGGCTTTTCTTTCCAGGCCACCACTTCCAGTGACCTCTCAGCTGCAGTCTAGCCACAGCAAAAAGCCATGGCATTGCTTGCGCTGGGCTTAGTCTGCAACAAAAAGTATCACTGAGGGTGCGAGTCAGGGGAGCAGAAACACCATCCTGCATACTGCTGGCCATGATTCAGTGGACAGCACAGACTCAGTCAGCTTTCCCTTGTGTCTGCATCATCTAGGTGTGCTGAAACTTTCTCATGGTGTTCTTCCAGGCTGGTGGGTTTTTTAGCTGCTCATGCTGGTATTTCTGAAGTCCCGTTCAGCTCTTTTATGGGTGAAGCATATGCCTGCAGAGGTCTTGCCTTAGTGGGTATATGCTAGCACGTCATGTTGCACTTCAAAGGTGCAGTCTGGTGCTTTCTGGGAAAAGGAATACAGGAGGGAGTAAAGCCGAAGCACCACTTCAAAACTGCTACCTCTTACCTCTGTCATTCAGACAGTCACTGGTCATGTGACTTTAAGCATCAGTCCGTTCCTCCATTTCTAGCCATAATTGTCTCTTCTCCTTTTCCTGTTGATCTGGGGAGGACTTGCAATGTTTTAAAGAAAGAAAGAACAGCAGGATAAAATCAGTAGATCGAGATAAGAGCCAGGCTTGAGCAAGGAGGTCTTTCCTAGAACTGCCTACAGCAGCAGTAAGAGCTCTGGCTATCATAGACTAAAAAACAAGAGATTGTAAAATTGTGTGTGTTACAGGTTCTAAAGACTGAGAATGGGTTTGTAATTTATTTATCTTATAACTCTGCTCAGATTCACCGCAGGGGTAATAAAGAGGGAAAGGATGATACCTTTTGAGCGTTTACTGTGGCGAGTCTGCAGGGGAAACATCTACCTGAGGTACACCGAAATGGACACGCCCCTGGAGGACCCTGTGACAGTAGGTACCAACTTGGTTTTGCTTCATGCTGCTCCTTGTGTATGCCTGCGACCTGCAGAAGCTGAAGTGGTACTCTGGCCATGTTGCAGCACTAGCTGCCTCACCAGAGCTGGGTGTCTGAAGACAGCCTGTAGAAGAAAGGTGGGAAAGTTTGGCACTGGGAGAAGTCTTTTGGCATTGCTTTCCTCTTTTGCCATTATCGAGGTGGCTTCTTTTTCCTGAGGGGTTAAGATGCATGTAAGCCCTAGCAGGGTGGCTGTGTTATGAGGAGCACTGGGGAGGTGGGTTGTGGCTGACCTCACCTGGGGCTGGCCATGGAGGTTCAGTTCCCCTTGATGTCTCTGGGGTGAGCCCTCTGCCCTGACAGACCTTCAGTCTCCTATATGTCCACTCCACATTTCTCCTTCCCTCATAACACCTGTCTGCTGCCCCACCTGGTGCCTGAAGCAGCATCTAGGGAAATCATTGCTGCTGGGAAACTGAGGGTGAGGGATAAGAACAACCCAGTGGAGAGGCCAATGAAAAATACCCACCACCTTTTCCACACCAAACTCTTTCCTCTGGGTATGTTAAATTCTGCTTGAATTGTGTTGCAGAGAGAAGAGATGAAGAAGAACGTCTTCATTATCTTCTATCAAGGAGAGCAGCTTAAACAAAAAATCAAGAAGATTTGTGATGGGTAAGGCAAGCCTGAGGGCAAGCCACAGTGACTCCCACAGATGTGTTTATCTGTTAGCCCAGGCTGGCTGAATTATAAGATTATAAAGATTAAAGATTATATCTCCAGCTCTCCTGCTGTCAGCTCTGCTACAGAGCTCCCTTCCACTCCTCAGCTCTGCTGCTTCCAATCATGAAAGATATCCATCACCTTGGCACTTGGAAATCAAGGTCCTAAATTTTCCAAAGTGACTTAAATATCTTGGGAGCTTCAGTTGCTATGTTTTTAACTTTGGACATGCTAAAGGCGTCTGATTTTTAAGAAACACTCAACATCCTTTCCCTGAAAATCAGGGGCCCTAACTTGGGCACTGGGAACAGAGTAATTCCTGACCTTCTCTCAAGCCTTTCTGCATTTCATCACAAAAAAATGATGCTGTAGATTATTCAACCCTTTCCCAAGGCCTTTGAACAATATCTGTGTAATCGGAGACAGAGCCCAGGAGAGAAATGAAAGCTTCATATAACCTGACTTGTTTCCACCCTGTTAAGCATCTTGAAAAGATAATTCAGGTGGAATATTTTGTTACTCTTTCATAACTCTGATGACTGATGGGCTTTGTTGCATTGTAAATCAGATTTGACGAGGAGATCTGTCTGCTGTCACCAAATCCACGTCAGGTACAGCCCCTTGGCCAGGCGGGGCCAGCCAAGAGCCTGTAGGCTGCAGAAGGTCACAGGGAGGGGGTGATCAACTGCTTTTACTTGAGATGTGCATTCAGGGCAGGTCTTTCCATACATCCTGCCTTTAATCAGAATAAAAGCAGGAAGATCATTTCATCCAGCTGGCAGAACTGACTTCAGTCCCATGATCAACAGACCCCTAGGGACTGTTAGCAGTTAGAAACAGGGCCCTCCAAGATGACTTCTACAGGCAGTGGAGGGCAATATTCATCCTGACAGCAATTCGGCCCTCCTGATGTGGGCTTTTCTCCCTGTAAAGCAGCCATGTGAGTGTGGACAGATGGGGGAAGACTCCCAGCTCTCAGTCACTGATTTCTGATCCTGAACCTCAGATACAGGGTGAGTTTTGCCACCACCACTGTGCAGGATCAGTCTGCTGCTGCCAGTGGTGTTTGAGGTTCAAGTAAGTCTCATTCTCTTTCTGGATTACAAATTCCTGCTTATGTCCCATTTCTTTACTGGCTTTTTAGATGCTCTTCAGTATCCTTCTCTCCTTCTGCACTAATCCCATTGCATTTGCCTCTGTGCCAATGGTCTTGCAAGTTGCCAGGCCATACATTTAGAGCTGGCTTGGGTTGCCCACAGAATGCTGCAGGTGGTTCATTTTGGAGATTTTTTTTCTTCCAGCATTTTAAATTCCCTGCAGTCAAAAGCCAAATACTTTTTTTTTTTTTTTTTTTCCAATGTGATGTCTATCAGCATTTTCACTATAGATTGAACCTAGAAACATCTAAACTGGAGATGTAACCTTCTGCAGTGAGGGGGAGCGTGGAGCCAGGCAGCACTGGAAGTGTGAGCCTGAAGAGTGTGCCATGGTGTGCAATGTAGTAGTAGTAAATGGATGTGGTAGCAGGTTCATAGAAAGGAACTTAAGACTGGTTTCTCTCACCCTCTTGCAACTGAACGAAAACATACCTGCCTAAAATAAACTCACAGGATGTCCCTTGCAGTGCTGGTACACTGGTTTTTGTGTATCACCAGCTAACCAGGATATACCTGAAAACATCCTTTATGCCTTTTCTTGCCCCCTTTCACATTTTTTACTTGTTAATATCCATGTATATATGGATGTTTTGCCAAGTGGCAGGGTCTTAAATGTATTAATCCCATAATCCCATGACTCTCCTTCTGTGCTTGGTGGGCCATCATTCATCCCTGGTACATAGGCCAAGACCTGTGTCTGGTTCATCTTTAAGGCAGGGTTAACTATACCTGAAGCAGATGGCAGTGTCATTCCATCCCCAGCAGGACATTCCTACTTAGCACTAGGTCATCATTCATGACAAGTAAATATCCTGCAAAAAATCATGGGACTGGGATAAGCCAAGTCTCCTGCAAGGCAAGCTAAGATTTTTTTGCAGAGCAGTATGCCTCAGGTTACGCTTGTAGGCCCTGTTTGACTCTAATTGGTAACATTAGTCTGCCAATTTCATGAGCATTAAGTCCATGCACAAGTTTATTAGTGAAAGGTGTAGAGGGAGCAGGGAAGAGGAAAATGTAAGAATTCTTCTTTTCCTCCTTTTCTTGCAGCTGCCTCAGTGCTAATGTGAATACTAAACTGAGTTTATCGATGTAAGGATTCCCTGCTGAATTCTCCTGGAGCTTTCAGAGATGTCTGTGCCATGAGGGCAAAGCAGATACTCAATATGCAAAATGGCTGTTAAAAGATCAAAGCAACACTGCTGCAATAACGTTATTGGAAACGGGGGAACTGTACAGCATGGAGGAATAAGCTTTCAAGTTTGATTAAAAATCCTTATTAAAGATGAACTAAGAGCTGTGAAGAATAGAAGATGGAAATAATTAGGTAGGGTGAATAATCTCTGGAAACTAATACCAGGTGTTGAGCGAGGAGAGATTCAATTCTGGAAAGGGAAGTTTAGCTGAAGAGCACGTGCTGTCATTACACACAGCTCTGGGCTGATCTCTAGGAAACCGCAATGTGTTTTGTTCAATTTGCAACTTTCCTCACTTGTGTGTGTGCTGGAACTGATTTTGGAGAGCAGGTGGTGATCTATTCTGTGCTCAGACAATGCCAGAACTTGATGCTTACCTGTACAAAGAGCAGGCACATTTTTGTCTCTTAAACAGAGATAGACCCATATGACCTGTTACATCTTTTAATCCATCTCACGTGCAGAAAGGCAGCCCTTCAGCAACCCTAACTCAGCGTAATTCCACTGCAGCATGGTGGAAGTGTGTCGCCTTAGGCGGGCAGAGGATCTCCACTCTGTAAGGAGGAGTGATCTCTTCCAGCAGACCTGTTGGGGCAAAATCGAAGGGCAACGTTTATAATGTCATTGAAGTGGCAGGGCTGGCACAAGCACCAGATACCACTGAACAAACTGAGTTGGAAAGACTGGAAGGATCTCTGCTACTTTAGTTACTGCAGCACCTCAGCTCAGTTAAAGCTCATAGGCACAGAGCCTTGCAGCAGCACAACTTGTAGTCTGTGAGGTCCCAGTGGGAACTCCTTGTGCTTGCCCTTGGTGCACAGAGTATTGTCTGGGACTTTTCAGAGAGGCATGCTAGTTACCTGTTTCTAATTGGCTGTATTGGGTTCATATCGTGGCTTTAGGACACCACAGTGTACCCTCCTAGTGTAAGCACCTTTACAGGAGCGTGTCCTGCAGCTGTGCTAGAGAGGGTCATGCTGCAGCAGGGTACAACACCTGCATGGATATAAGACCTTCACTCAAATACTAGAAGCTCACGTTAGTCCTTATTATACCACATTAAACAAAACAGGGGAACCTCCGAAACTGCAGCCTTAAGCTGTGTTAAGGGGTTAAGCTCATAGAAGCACTACACTGGCCTGGCGACATCTAAGTTGGCATAACAGAGACTACTCTCAGGCATTTAGAAAAGTTCACCCATCCTTCCCTTGCTCCCAAGATATCTTGCTAAACAAAAGGCCCAGGAGCCAAAAGGCGGCTGTACGGTCGTTACCCTGGTGTTTTATCCGGGAAATAGAGGCGGCTTGGTTGCTTTTGCCTTTTTGTCCCAGGGTTCTTTGCTTACAGAGGCCGCACCCGCGCAGGGCGTTCTCTTGCTGGGCGGCAGCGGCTCAGCGTCGGCAGGAGGGTACTGCAGCCACAGGGGCCTGGCATCTTCCAGCCTCGGTGCAAGAGGGACATCTGATGGTGACCGTGTTAGCGGGGCTGCCCTTGCCGGCCGCGGTGGTCTCTTTTTGTGGCTCTGCAGTTCAAGCAGCTCGTGGGCACGAAGGAGGTGCCTACATATGGGTGCTGGAATATCCTGTACCTCGTAGCACCTGAGACAGGGAGCGGGTTTGTTTTCAGCTAGAAGGGGTGAAGAGATCTTTTCTCTCATGATAAGATTAATGTATTTTTTTTTTTTTGACCTTTTTGGGAAAGCAGGCACGACTTGGTACTTCGTAAGAAGAGTATACTACTGGGTGACCAATCAAGTCCCATTCCCCCACCTTTGAGCTACGAGTCCAGGGAAAAATAAAGTCAGCCAAATAAATGGTATTTCTCACTTCTCTCTTACTGAGGCTAGATTTCGTGCCACAGTCTATCCCTGCCCAGAGTCTGCCACCGAGCGCCGGGAGATGCTTGATGGAGTCAACACACGGATTGAGGATTTAAACACAGTAAGTGACAGTGGCTTTGCTGGGGTCTGGCCCTGCAAGTGGGACCTGCCCAGGCGGACGTTTGGCCTGTCCAAACCCTTATGCCCATGGCCAGATCCCAGTTTGCAGAGCTGGCCAGGGACTGGGGTGAATCCACCAGCCCAGGAGCAGTCCCACCTGCCATTTGCAGAGCCCAGGCCTTGTGCTCTGCTCTGCCCATTTACACACCCCAGGAGCTGCTAGAGGACAGCTGCCCATACGCTGCTGCTGGCCACAAAGAGGTCGGAGGTTTAGACATTGATATGGGGCTACAGGGTGGAATATAAGGTCATCAGCAGGCTACAGGAGTTGTACCCAAACTGCACATTGTCCAGAATGGTTTCCTCCAGCTTTTACAGCATCGTTTCCCTCGGCAGCTCACAAAGTTGTTCAGTCATGGCTCAGAGAGGACTCTAAAGATTTCTTTTGTATTTAAATTAGGTTTTCTTTGCCTATGAAATCTTGGGGCACTTGTTAGACCAGCAATAGAAAGGCAAGACTGCGGTTATAGAAGTACAAGTCTCCAATCTCTTTACTCCAGCATTTAACACGAGGCTGAAAAATTCCATGACCAGTTGCCATGGGTGCTCAGTAGCTTGTATATCCATCTATTGCACCAGGACTTCACACCTTTTGGAATGACTTCTGCCTGTGACCTTTGTATTGTCACACAATGACAGTCATTGGGTCCTGAGGCAGGAGGGAACAGATACCTTGTTTGCCTGAGGTGACCCATGTAGCAGTTGTGTTGTCATCTCCTCTGTGGATGTCTGTGACTACCAATCCTGCATGCAAGTCTGCTTCCAAACTGACTTTTACTCTTGATCATTGTGGGCAGCTAAGCTTCTTCAACACCTGTAGACCACACAGGTTACCTCCATGACATGTTATCTCCATCACTCATTTATGCAGCAGCACTGTAGTGGCCACGTGATGCAGGGAGGTCCCACCAGGGCCATGAGTTGTAGCTCTAGCAGTGCAGGCACGCTCATGGATATGATGTGCCCCAAGTTCATAGCACAGAGCTGCCTACAGGAGATGTCAGCGTAGGAGCACATCAAGAGATATGACCAGTCTGTAAACAATTGTGTGAGGAGTCAATCCCACAGCTCAGTAACTCCCACGTACTCTACTTCCTCTACAGTTATAGATGCTTGGGGTCACTCAGGGAGGATCCTCAGCAAGCAGCATTGTGCACCTGGTGTTGGGTGCTCCTGTTCCCAGACCTGCCTGCATACACTGCCCTCCACACATTCTGACCAATACTTCCCTTTCTGCAGCTCTCTTTGACCCACCTTCCCCAAACAGCTGCTGAGCATATCATGCCACCTGTGCCTTCCTATCTCAAGCACTGCCTGTGCTATGTTACAGGTGATAACCCAAACCGAGTCCCACCGCCAGCGACTGCTTCATGAGGCAGCAGCCAACTTGTGGTCCTGGGGGATCAAGGTGAAGAAAATCAAGGCCATCTACCATATCCTGAATTGCTGTAACATCGATGTCACCCAGCAGTGTGTTATTGCAGAGATCTGGTTCCCAGTAGCTGATGCTAGCCGGATAAAAAGAGCTCTCCATCATGGAATGGTAAGAGACCAACATTTCAGGTCCCTGAGGCTCTCACTCAAACTGCACTACTTATATGTTGAGCATATACATTTAAACTTCTGTCTGTTACCATAACGCTGGGCTCCCTTCTCTGTTTTAATTAAAGTGGAAGTTGTCACATGATCACTTGGCCTCGGGTAGTTTAAGGTCAGCATAAATTCTTAGCAGGTTTGTGATTGACCCATGAGTCAGCAGTGCTGGAGGCTTACCCTGAGCAAATCAATAGCACAGAAAATGGAAAAATCTGGATATTAGAAAAAGGGTTGAGATGTAACACCCCTGAGCCCAGCTTTCACCTTGCTGCCCATGCGTGTTTGGACACAGACCATGGTGCTGCGGGACTGATTCTTCTCTGCTCGCCACCCTGACGGTCTGTCCTTGTCACGGGGTTTGCAGGAGCGCAGCGGCTCTACTATTGTTCCCATCCTTACTGCCATACACACCAGGATGGCACCACCCACCTTCAACAGGACCAACAAGTTCACAGCTGGATTTCAGAACATTGTGGATGCGTATGGTGTGGGCAACTACAGGGAGATGAACCCAGGTGAGAAACATTCAGCTACCTGTGTCTGGCTTCCTACAGCCAAAGTAAAGCCTTTGAGCTCTGTCACTATATTAAACATGCACACATTCCTGCTTGAGAGATCTGAACCATCTTTCTGCTGGTAAAAACTGCTAGTTTGGTGCATAGACATGGATTTTCTCAGGCAAGGAGTTTAGCCATTTGTTGTGAACTGGTGCCAAAGCTCTACAGCTCTGTCCAGGACACCATCAGTCTTCAGTGATTGATTGTGACAGGAATAATGAATTACACAAATACAAGATGGGGAACAAATGGTGAGGTAGCAGCTCTGAGGAAAAAATCTAAGCTCACAAGACAAATGTGAGTTCATCATACTGAGGGGAAAAAAAAAAAAAAAAAGCCACAAGGACCTGAGAACAGCGTGAAACAGAAACCTAGAAATGGGGGTCTGTGAGAAAGGATAGGATGAACTCAGACTGTTGAGGCTGAGAAGACTGAGAAACATGATAGTAAACTTTAAGTACCTAATTCTGTTGCAAAACAGAATGAAATTGTCTACACATGATGTTTATTACAGTGAGACAAGAAATGAAGGCTAAAATTGCAAGGAAGGTGCAGGTCATGCAATTGGAACAATCTTTCTGATGATAAAGCTAGTTCTGTGCTAGATCTGACTGCCTGGTGTGTAGGGGAGGGATCGTGGAGGTCCTTAGGGGACCTGTGATGAATGGTCCAGTGAGGTGGACTGCATCTCTGCTGAGGCTGTTTTGTTTAGGAGGAGCTGAGTTTCTTGTCCTTTCCTTCCTGCAGCTCCATACACTATCATTACCTTCCCCTTCTTGTTTGCGGTGATGTTTGGGGATTGTGGCCATGGTGCTGTCATGCTGGGCTTTGCACTCTGGATGGTCATTAATGAGAAGAGTCTTCTGGCCCAGAAAAGCACTAATGAGGTGAGTACCAGGGAGCTGGTGCACCCTGTCAGGCGCCTGTAGGAAAAGGCTCTACAACCCCATTTGGTAAAGGAGACATCAGCCTCCCAAAGGCTGAGTGGAAATCTTTTGAAGATGCTTGTGAGGCAGAGATTTGGCAAATAATTCTGCCTACTTCTACACAGAGACCTGGATGGGCCCAAGGGACCCAGAGTTTCCTTATGAATAATTGTCTATATGTAGATTAGTCCAATCACATCTCCTGTTGGCTGAGGCCCACCATTTGATGAGACTGCAGGTACTTTGGTCACTGGCATGATCTTCTCCCCCCGCAGATCTGGAACACCTTTTTCAGTGGGCGCTACCTGATCCTTCTCATGGGCATATTCTCCATGTACACTGGCTTCATCTACAATGACTGCTTCTCCAAATCGTTCAACATCTTTGGCTCTTCTTGGCATATCATCCCCATGTTTAAAAATAACACTTGGAAGTAAGTGGCTAAATATGGGAGACAAGAGAAAACACACCAAATGGAGCACGTGGGCTTTGAAAGACAGGCACAGTGACCGCCTGTGCAGGGAAGGGAAGAGCTCCCTGCTGTGGATGCAGTCATGAATGAATCAGAGGTTTTGTCTGACACACACAAGCCAGCTCTCTGTTGAAATGGAAATGCAGAGTCCCTCGGAACAAACCTGTTTGTTCAGGCAGTGATGTGCATAAGAATCTGCAGGTGTCCAGGACTGATGCATAGAGAGTTATCAGTGTGATGGAAACTGTCGTTGTGTAGGACCTGTTTATACACATAAACACACGCACAAACACACACACACACACACACACACACACACACACACGTGTGCACACAAGCCCAGGATGAGAGTTCAGAGAAAGGTGTCTTGTTGCAGTCCTCAGCACATCTCACAAAAATGTACCTATAAATAGGTTTATATTGTGAGATTAAG
Organism: Merops nubicus; assembly: GCF_000691845.1. Taxonomy (NCBI): domain Eukaryota; kingdom Metazoa; phylum Chordata; class Aves; order Coraciiformes; family Meropidae; genus Merops; species Merops nubicus. The sequence goes on along the minus strand of NW_008580664.1, from coordinate 15,692 downwards.
CTGCAAAGGCCGTTTCGCTTTTCTTTCATAGCAAGGATGTGCTTCTGGAGAACACAGTGCTGCAGTTGGATCCAGCAGTCCCAGGAGTCTACTCTGGAAATCCATATCCATTTGGAATAGATCCGGTAATTAAATTAAATTGCTCTGAGATAATTTGTATTTCAGTTATGTTTCTACATATTAGGTGTGCCAGTAACGATCTCTCCCGGAGCTGTATTCTTCAGTTTTTGCTCTTTGCCTGTTCTTTACATAGTTGTGATGCTTTTCTTTAGCAATCAAAGATACACCTTGCTGACAATTTTGCACAGGCAGCAGCAAGTTGGTAAGTTTTGATTTCACTGGGGAGTGGTCTTGTGCTACATCCTCTGCTCTGTCACCAGGCTGCTGGACTCAGTTTCCTTACTTGAGTACTCAGCCCATTCCAGAGCTATCTCACAAGTTTAAGGGCAAAATCCTCGTTTCTGTGCAGTGTATTTATCATATGAAGTGTGAAGTAAATGCCAGTATTAGCTAATGGATCCACATTTTCTTCTCTGTGTTCCATTTCACTTCTTGACATTCTCTCTTTATTACATATTGAAATGCAGTTGTTAACATCAAGCTTTCCTGTTTCAATCTTCATATCAGCCAATTAACCTCTGTTCTACTGGATGCACTCTCAGTTTCCGCTGGTCATGCAAAGAAACACTGACTGCCCCTGATTTGCAGAGAAATTGACCTTGTAGTAAGTTTTTCACAAAATCTGCTCTACAGCTCTGTCCAGGACACAGGCAGTGCTGTTCAAGAAGACATGACAGAGGAAGATGAATTTTCTGTACGTTGCCCTGGCACATCCCTAATTTATTTTAATCCAGGCCAGCCCCTCCTCCACCCTGGCAGGCAGCTCGAGAGTCTAGGACCTGTGGTTGGGAGGGAGGAATGGCTGAACAAGTGCCGTCAGGGAAGGCGTGGACTGGAAAGAACCAGCCCCCATGTGTCCCCCTCCATGGCAATCAACCCTGTGGTATACCCAGAAGGATGGATGGCCCATTGCCTTTCGCAAAACCTGGAGGATGGCTGAGGTGTATCTTGGAAAAGAAAAAGTCGCCATGAGCTGAGGATGCTAGGCAGTCTTTTCCACAGCCATAGAAGAGACAAAGGCACACAGGCTAATGTTTTGCCTTCTAAATAATCCTGTCATTGTCTTTTCTGTTCAGGTACTAAGTGTCTGAAATCTGTTATTGATCAAACAATTGACAGTCTTGTTCTTCTGTCTCTCGCTGCTCCTTCCCCCAAAGATCTGGAATGTTGCATCAAACAAGCTGACTTTCCTGAACTCCTACAAAATGAAGATGTCAGTTGTCATAGGGATTGTGCACATGATTTTTGGAGTGGTACTCAGTCTCTTCAACCACATGTAAGTTGGTTTCACCAAGCCTGTTGCTGCAGCATGCAAGTCCTCAGCACTGAACTGTTGCCCTTCATTCAGAGAAAGCCTCGTATCTTGGACTGATAACTTTGCCCTTTCCCCAGTGTGAACGGAAAAGCCCCATGCACTGACTGACTCACACCACTGTTGACCCAGAGTGAGGAGTCCACAGGCCAGAAGGACATCACATTGCAGATATTCTCTTGGATAAACTCTCTTTCTCACTCTCTCTCTTACATTCTTGATTCCGCAGAAATGCTAAAGAACGCTACATTAAAAATATACAGCACCTCCCACTATTGATAATGTTTGTCTTGAAAGACCAACTCTTTTGACGCAACCCAAAGCACACTGAAATCTTGCACAGTGTGTGTGCATGCATTTCACCTGACTTAGTGGGCCTTTGGTCAGGATCTGTGGGTGCGGATGTCTGTATCTCTGCCTCTAGATTTTGCAGTAAAAGATAAGAAATGGTGATTGAGTGGAGGGGATGACGCTACTGTCTTGAGAGACCCTCCAAAGCTGAAAGGTACGTAGGTATAACCTTCAAGGACAGAAAGTGTTTGCAGGTGACAGAGAGGAAGACTGCCCCTACAGAACTGGTTCTACACTGACCTTCTGATCTTAGTGTATAATGCTTAACTTTGTAAATTAACATTTTTTTTGGTTTAAATTGGCTTCTATTTCAACGTAATAATCTTTTGAGATGCTGAGATACTGGTGGATCAAGTACAAAAGCCTGAAGAAGATCAGTATGACAAAGCTTTTGTGTTTAAATAGAGGCTTTCATTGCTAAAGACTGCAATTACAAACTTCTTTCTTGTCTAGTGGTGGTTGCATGTTTCTTACATTATTTTCCAAAGACTAATGTGCAATAATACCATACTTGAGTCTAACCTTGTATTAATATCTGATATATTAATTAGAGTTATCTTTCCTGATTCTTTTCAGCTACTTCAAGAAATACATAAACATTGTCCTTCAGTTCATTCCAGAAATGATTTTTATTGTGTCTCTTTTTGGCTACCTGGTTTTCATGATTATTTTCAAATGGTGTCATTTTGATGTCCACTCATCTCAGAGCGCACCAAGCATCCTCATCCACTTCATCAATATGTTTCTGTTCAATTATAGTGACACTTCAAATGCTCCATTGTATCTGCATCAGGTATGGATCAAGCAGCCTGAATCTGCAGTAGGTGGTTTTGGATTTGCAGTGAGTGTTGTGGAGAGTGGGCATAAAGATGAGTAACAGGCTCAGAAGCTCGATCACAAGTGCCAGTCATGTAAGAGAAGTTGTTTCTTCTGGTATTTGTGTTGGCCTTGTGGAATGGTAGGACAGAGAAGCTATCAATCAGTGATGCAGAGGAAACTTCATTCTTAATGTCATCTTTACAAGAATGATGATGTAATTTAAGGTACCTTGGGGGAGAAAAGGAAAGTAGGATGATTAGAGGTGCGAAGCTGGGTGTTGCAGATGTGCTGTCCTGAAGTCTTAGCACAATGCTAGAAACAAAGCAAACTTCTCCTTTCCTTAATAATTTCTTATTTCCTCTTTGAAAAACTTGAAAATGTTATACTTTCAGCTAAAAAATTGAAGTAGCTAGAGGATCTTCTCTCAGCATTTTGTCAGAAATAACTCCTTTGGGGTGTTCACTTATAGGAAAAAAAAAGAAAAAGGCAAAAAAATCTCCCCTAAGAGAAAACTTCTTTTTTTTATTTTTAAATCCTATCTATTTGCTTTTTTTCCCTTGATTTTACATCAGTAGCATCAATGAAGCATTTGCAAACAAGTGCTGACTCCAGCCACATGTATGCATCTACATCTATACAGTTGCACACTCTGACACTTCAATGTGAGCTCAGTTTTAGGCCTGCTGCTGAGTCAGAGTTAGTAGAGAGCCCTGACCAGTTCCAAGCACCTGCATTAAGGTTGCAAGGGAGTCTTCAAAAAGTCATTAGATAAGTTTTACTTTGTAACAACTCAAAACCTTTCCAAGATGGTCATTTTTTTCTTATATTCCTATTCCCCTACTCCACCAGTAACTGTCTGTGCCATCCACCTGGGTAGCCTGAATGTAAAGATTGTATGAGACCAACCATAAAGTGATCAGAGATCTGAGCCAACTTTAAAAAAAAAAAAAATGCAAAAGGTGTACAGGGGGTTTGGTTTTTTTGTTTGTTTGTTTGTTTTTTGTTTGTTTGTTTTTTTTTTTTTTTTTCTGTTTTTTGTTTGTTTGGTTTTGTTTTTCTTAAACAGTTATGTTAGGACAGCAATAGAGGTGGCATACTGTGCACCTTATATTGTGGAGGCAGTGTATTACCAAACCCAAGCTATGGGGATTCAATTATCTTCTGGAACTGCAAACGTAGAGCAAATCTGGGATTCCCTGCTTTCCAGGGGAAGACTTGAATGACTTGGCTCATACTGCAGTATTTCTACTTGGATCAAAGGCAGGCAGACTGACTGGCTCACCTACCAGTTTGAACATTCACTTGGGCCACTGGAGAGACAGGTTCAAGTCAGTAACATTGGGTTTGGCAAATTAACCCTTTCCAACATTAAAGCCTTTCATATCCAAGTCTCCAATCATCTCTAGCTGGCAGTTCTTTCTGGATGCTTAGGGAGTGTATGTTTATTCTCATGTCTTTACAAGCAGAGAAGACTCAGCTGATACTGTGAATACATCTGTTTTATAAAACAAAAAAGTGATTTATAGAATCAGGTTTCTAACTATAAATGTAGTTGGCTAATAGAAGTAAAGTAACTTCTGTCTCTTCTTGTTGCTTTGTCTTTTAGAAGGAAGTGCAGAGTTTCTTGGTCATATTTGCTCTGATTGCTGTTCCCTGGATGCTCCTAATCAAACCTTTCATCCTCCGAGCCAACCACCAGAAAATGCAGCACATGGTAAGGGATGTGGATCAGGCAAGGGGTGTTCAGTACAGCAAAGGCAAAGCGGAAGAGAGGGGTCCCCCCAACTATCTGCAGTGATCTAATTCTGCTTTTCTCTGATCTCAAGAGCTTCTCTGATTTCAAGCTGTACTCTATGGCATGTGTGCTGAGAGTGTGTGGATGGCCATCTAGCTGAGCCATCCGAACAGGAAGCAGGAGATCTGTTCACAAGACCATACCCTGTTTGCTGCGAGAGGCTGATGCTGAGCTCTTCCAGGTGTCATATCCAAAACCAGAGAAGGTTTAGAAAGACTGAAGTTCTGGTAAAGCCACGACAGGTCAAAGACCTCGGCTCCCAGTCCACAACAGCCACTAATCACTGGTTAGCTGCTCTGTAGGAATGAGACATCTGTGATACTCCTAGCCTTGGAGAGAGCAACAGTGCTTGAAGTAGAGGCTTGATTTAAAAGCTGTTGCCTGCTTTCCAGCGGTGCTTTCTTCCCTTAAGTGATTGCCTTCACATTAGTGGAGCCCTCCTTCCCATGGGCTCTGCAGTCTGCCCAGCTCTTCAGCACGTAACTGTGGCAGCTGCAGTTTCCCAGTTGTTCATTAATTCTTTCCTTTATTACACTAACAGGACTTCACTTGTCTGTCAGAGTTTACTTCTCTTTATAGTCAGAGTTAGTGTCTGGAGTACCTTTTATAGGGCACAGATGTTTCCATTTGAAGAAAGAGATGCTGGTTGTTGCTGTGTGACCTTTTCCAACCCAGTCACTTTTGACCTATAACTGAAAGCCAGGTCCCTGGGAGACCTTTGCAGCCCTGCCTCTGTGCTGTAATTTCTTATTTTGTCATTCTTGTGGGATTTGGATGAAAGCTTGACATGGCTGACTCTATCTCCTGTTTTGATGCTAGTAACATCTGACAGCTTTTCCCCACCTTCTATTATGCCCCTGTATTTCTGTTCCTAATTTTCGTATGTTAGCTGTCTGATCACATCTTACATTTACTCAGATTTATATGTTTGCAACAAAGTCTGTTCTCTATGCTGACATTCAGATAGAGAAAAGATAAAGTGGGTGTGACAATGATTACTGCTGCAACAGGAAACAATATGTAATCATGAGACCTTGCCCATGAAACCTGCTGGAAGCTATAAAGAGTGACAGGACAAATCCTGACAAGCTGTGAGGTCCGTATTTGGTTATGCTGTATAACAGGACTGTTACAGACATCTAATGTAGGACTACTCTTATGCTATGCTCTCATTTCTTGAGTGAGGCTCAGATCAGGTGTTCAGGCCTCTGGAAAAGCTCTGTAACAAATTATTACAGAGAGAAGATGGGTTTTCATGAGGCTTTTGTCAATTTAAATTGAATCAAGAGATCTGAACTGTCTCCCTCTCTGTATCCCAGGAACTGTGTCCTTCATCATGTCACTTGACCCTTTCAGTCTCCATTTCCTTTTCACTTGATGCTAATTCCTTTGATTTGTGCCCATCTGATTGAGATCATCAGCTTTAATGTGCCTCAGTTTTCTCATTTGCCAAAAGCGATGGATCTTCTCATGGTGGGTATACAGGGTACATTGTGAGACTAAAAACTACCTCCAAATTAGTTGCAATCACTGGAAGATGCTCTAGAATGGAAAATATTTAAGTATTATTAATCTTTCGACAAGAGTGCTCATTTTCTGTGGTCCGTGATGACTATTGTTGAAATTGTCCTCATGTTCATGATACTGTCCTTCACATGTTATCCATCACGAGGTTACTGAAGGAGTTCTGTGCCATGGTCTGCTTCATTTTTGTATCAACGTGTAGCATGACACAAAAGACATATGTTACATTTCATTTCTGAAAGATTCAGTCTCAAGCCATCTCAGGAAACCCTGGAGGTGAAAATGAGGTAGATGCCCCAGAGACCAATCACCCCAAGAAAGCTTCCCAGGGAGACCACAGTGGCAGCCATGGAGGACACGAGGATGATGATGAAGAGGTAAGAAAATGTGGATAGAAAATTATCCAGACAGATATAATAGTGGAAGATACAAAATCAAACAGCAGGCTTTTGCAGAGTTGCCAGCCCTTCTTTTTGACAAGATACCAAGACACACTGTTGCAACAGTTTGTTTCCAAGCAGAATAAGCTGTTAATAGTCATAGAATTGATTCCTCTAAATTTTTCCTTTAGTTTTGCCTGGTGAGGGCAGCTGTTCTTACAAACCTCAAGCTTTTACAAGATTCAAGCTTTTGTCTTCTGAGAGGTAGTTGTTTCACTTCCTCATTGCACCCAAAGAAGGTCAAGCCTTCCCCAAGAGTCTGGGAGTTTTTCTTCCTTTGAATTGCAGAGGAGTATTTAGATGTTGGCAGCCTGAAGTGTTGGCTAGGGAGAAAAGTCCTTCCTTGGAAGATATTGTCAAGGGCTTCTGTAGTGTGCAACAATACTGTTAAAAAAAGTGACAAAAGTGTTTGTAGCAATTGGGAATACCAATGATATTAAGTGTGGATATAGCTGACTGTTCCCAGTCACAGGAAATATTCACAGTCTTAGAAGATATGCTTGTTCAGTGATATCTCCCCAAATGTGTATGTCAATAGGCAGATAGTCTGAAAACCTCTATTTTATATAAGAATTTCTGTCTCTATCAGAAATCATAAAGATTGCTAGCAATTTGATTGACGTCTAAAGTTTTGAAATTGTAAGGCTAGAATATGAGCTGGTTTGTGAACGTTTGCGTTTCACTGCAATAGTATTTCTCCAGGGAGGATATATGGGAAGATCACAGAGAATTGACACTTTTCAGTACAGTCTCTTTATTTGGGAAATATCTTTGTCTTGCTCAGGACATAGCACGGAAAAGGAAGGAGTGTGAAGAGCTTTTTGTGCTGTGTCATTCTGTTAACCAGGAAACCCTGAACTAAGAACTAATAAAACGTATTTGGGTTTATGTTGTTTCAGTTCAATTTTGGAGACACATTTGTCCACCAAGCTATCCATACCATCGAATACTGCCTTGGCTGCATCTCCAACACAGCATCCTACTTGCGGCTCTGGGCGCTGAGCTTAGCCCATGCACGTGAGTGACTGACTGCTTCTTAGCTACCTCACCAGCAACTCCATGCCAACAGCTGCTTCTGACAGTGTTTGATTATTGCTCTTAACTTCTCCATGAAATCAAAGTTCTCCTTATGGATGTTTGTCTTGGAACGTTTTGCTTCAGGTCAGATCAACCCAAGCATTTTGTGGCGGTCATCTCAGTTTTCAGTGGTGATCCCTGGTAGCTATACATCAGTCATCTCCTGACTGCATTTGATAGCTGGGCCCCTTTCCCATGCTGCTCTGTAGCCACCCCTCTCTAACAGTCCTCATGGTGTGTGGCACTGTGGGAGGTGCAGTCCAAATGGGGTAGTCCAGTCCACAGAGGTAAAGGTAGTATGAGAATCACAGCTTCACTTTGCAGAAAGCACTTGCTATAGCCTTAGGGTATGCACTCCCCTTAGGGAATGTCAAAATGGCTTGAAAGAGTTAATTTTATTTATTTCAGCAAACTAGAAAGAAACGGTTTTGTTGAAGAACTCCTGGAATTTGTCATTTTCACTTGGATTTTTCCCAGCAACATTTAGTGAAACCTCATATTCCACAAGAAATGTACAGTATTTCAATGTCTTTTGTCTTGATTTAAGATAAAAAAAAATGCTCAAATATTAGAAATTGCCTCAGGCTGGAACTTCACACTTTCAGCAACTCTAATTTTTCTGAAATGTTTCTTATTAATATTGCTGTACTGCCTCTTGCTAGGAGTTGCACTGCCCTAAAGAACTGGGCACACAAAAAAAGAAAACAGAAGTGGGGGAAGTGCCATCGATTGACAGGGGTGAGCTGTACTTCTTGGCACAGAAGTGAACTTAATAGGAGTCAACTGGAAACTGATATACACTAGCTTTACATAAAGGAGAGATATCAAAATAAAATAAAATAAAATAAATAAAAAGCTTAGCTAAAGGCAGTTCTATGTGTTACATCAGAATTCAACCTGGAAAACCACCATATTCCTCTGCAGCCTTACAAACTAACATGGACAGGAGTATTTTTCCCAAAGGCAGCAATTGCAAGGGATCCCTTGCATCTGTTATTGTTGTGGTGAGCAGAGCCCGCCCTAGGCAGGGATCGGCGTGCGGAAGATCTCGCGATGTAACGGAAAGCTCAGACTGCCCACGAGGGGCCTTGTGGGTGTGGCTTGTGCTATATAAGCAATTGCAGCTGCGCAATAAACGCCATTTGCAGCATCCTTCACATTGAAGCCTGTGTCTGCTGATGGTACCCAACGGCAGAGGTTGGGTGGCAGAGATCCCGGGGATCGGGTGTCGGTAACGACATGTTATCACCTAAAGTAACAAGTAATTCATAGAATCACAAGATCACTCTGGTTGGAGAAGACCTCTAGGATCACTAAGTCCAGCCTTCATCCCAACATTTTCCTAACCACTAGACCATAGCCTCAAGTGCTGAATCTACTCATTTTTTGAACACCTCCAGGGATGATGACACCACTACCTCCCTGGGCAGCCCGTTCCGGTGCCTAACCACTCTCTCAGTGAAGGAATTCTTCCTAATATCTGACAGAAACCTTCCCTGGCACAACTTGAGGCCATTTCTTCCTGTCCTATCATCAGTAATTTGGGAGAAGAGACCAACACCAGCCTCACTACAACCTCCTTTTAGGTAGCTGTAGAGCGCAATAAGGTCACCTCTCAGTCTCCTCTTCTCTAGACTAAACAACCCCAGTTCCCTCAGCCAGTCCCCACAGGACATGTTTTCCAGCCCTCTCACCAGCCTCGTTGCCCTTCTCTGGACCCACTCCAGCACCTCTATGTCCTTCTTATCCTGTGGTGCCCAAAACTGGACACAGTACTCCAGGTGCAGTCTCATGAGTGCTAAGTACAGGTGGATTCATTGGTTCTGATTATGGCTCAAAGCAAAATGAAGACTGAACGGGTGGCTGGAGCATCTGGGTGGAGAAGAGCTGGGCTAAGGCCTTACTTTGCCTGTATCCCAAGAGGAAAATTGCTTCTGAATCTATCTTGTGTGACTGGGGAGTTAAGTTAGGAATATGTTGTTGAGCTGACAGGACACATCAGACATATCAGTGCTGTGAATGTTGATATAAACCTGTCCAGGAAAAAAAATCTTTAAGAGCAGGTAACCTAAACACTAATAAAGCCTGCCTTGGGTGAGACCAGCTAGGTTTGTTGGGCTTTTTGTGTGTGGTTGGTTTTGTTTGTTTATTTGGTTTGGTTTGGTTTTTTTCCCCACCACAGCTTCTCTGTAACATCCTAAGAGAAGTGGTTTGGAGAACAAATGGGAATTACATGTCTCCTGTGGCTCTTAGCTAGCATCAATCAGTACATCTTGTAACCTAAGCTACATGTGTATTGAATACATCAGCTGATGGTGTTCACCAGGATTTAGCAGCAGGCAGCCCCAGAAGGCCTGGCATACTGCCTATCTGCCAGGTTAAAAACGTGCAAATAAGAGCGGCGGTAGCAGGTGAGGGTAACACCAGTCTTGGAAGTGCTTTTGCACAGATTTGTGATGCAAAGCCAAGCCAAAACAGCACCATCAGCTTCTAACACAGTGAAGAGGAGCTATGGAAAGTGATCTGCATCTACTTTCCTTCCCCAGTCATCATGGAGAGACAGTGTGGCCATACATGATTACTATCATCTACTTTTACTGTCATGCAGATGATCCCTGTTGTGTACATTTTGCCCTAGGCCAACTCATCTAACTGGGGAAAATGAGTGAGCTGCCAGACTGTGTGTTGTGTCTGTTCACAGTTGTTGCTCAGCACTGTTTTCCTTTATTTCCTCTTGCAGAATTGTCAGAGGTCCTTTGGACCATGGTGATGCACAACGGGTTCAACAACAGCAGCTGGGCGGGCCTCATTGTCATCTTCATCATCTTCGCGGCGTTTGCAGTGCTGACAGTAGCGATCCTGCTTGTCATGGAGGGGCTTTCAGCCTTTCTGCACGCCTTACGTCTGCACTGGTAGGTGGTGTGGTCTTTTGGAGCTTTTCCTGGAGCAGCCTTTGGGAGGGATCAAGCTCTTGCAACAGGCGGCCACATCGGCCAGCGTTAGACATGCTGTGTTAGTACCTATCCATAGGACTTCTGTCCCCCTTGGCAAATGGAGCAAGGGAGATTCCTCCAGAGGGAGGTCAGAGCTCCCTGCTCCATCTCTGACCTGCTCCTTGGAGCAAATGCAACCTGCAGTTCTGCCCTGGTAAACACACTGGGCCACTGAGGCCACTGTGACCTGTGTGATAAGGCCTGAAGGCACCACAGCCACACCACTGGTTGTGTGTCCTACCCAGGATTATCATCAAACAAGACAACTGGAGACTACTGAAGGCAGCCAGGGTTCAGCTGGGACAGCAAAACCCACTGAAAATTTGGGTCAGCATTTTGTGCCATCAGCCGAAGTTGAGCTCCAGGTTGGTTTTGCTTTGTGGCAAACTAGTTTCAAGTTAGCTCATGTCTGCCTTGAACTAGACATTAATCCAGGCAAGGACAGCAGTGCAGACACACCACCAGGCTACTAGGTAAAACAAGGCCAAGGTAACAAATGGGACCTCACCACCACCATAACTTGTCATCCTGCCTGAGCACCACACACCACAAATGCTACCAATGCAAGCAGTGGTGCAGTTGCTTGTCATTGTGCATGGGAGGGGGACGTCTATTTCCCACCACAGTGTGCAACCGACAGGCAGTTGTCCCAGCTCTCAGAGCTGCTGGAAGCAGTTCAGTGCACAGGCAAGGTCCTGCCAACTGCCCTCATGGGGAGTATTTCCAGGCTGACTGATGGAAAGTCAAAGCCAGCATGTGCTGGGTCACTCTCTGTGCTGCCTGTGTCTCACTGCTGGCTCCAGAAGAGGCCTATGTTCCTGGCTCAGAGGCCACCACCTCTCGTAGCTTCTCTTTTCACATGGATGCCAAGTGCCGGCCTCTCGGCTGGGCATAGGTCCGGGCTGTGCGCAGCACTGATGACCCCCCTCTACTTCTCCCCAGGGTGGAGTTCCAGAACAAGTTCTACGTGGGAGCTGGGTACAAATTTTCTCCATTCTCCTTCAAGCACGTCATTGATGGCACTGCAGAGGAGTGAAGCCACTGTATTGCTGCTTCTCTTCTCAGACCAGATGGTCTTTTCTTCTGGTCGCCCATCCACAGACTAGGGTATATGGGATGAGACAGAATAGGATGTGGCCTTGAAAGAAGAGCAGCTATAGATGAAAAAGTCCTAGCGGCATTCACCTATACAGCTGAGAGCTGGCTGAACTACATTGGCTGATCTGGCTGGACCCTTGGCTGGGTATCTCTACCAATGTCTTTGCCAAGTCTGCCTGGTCCTCAGCATTTGATCGGGTCAGCTGCCTCCTGCTCGGCTGAAAAGAGGAGATACAGCTTTTGAATTAAATTGGTTATTGATAATCAGCTCACATGTGTTTTGCTCCATTTACTGCCTTGTCTTTGTGGCATATTTCTTTCTGAGGAAAATATGTTCTGGCTGTTGTTTCAAGCTGTGGTTGATCATACAACAACGATTAAGTCCCTTATGAAAATGCAGCCCTTCATTTAGCACACAGTGCAAACCAGCTCAAAGATGGATTGTATTGCAGGATTGCAATTTTCTATACGCTTTACTACAACAACCCTTTTTTTATCTGATTTGCTCCACAGGTCTTGACAGCACTAGATTATAGATGTTTGCACACGTCATCACTTGACAAAAGTGTTCATTTTGAGCTATGTAAACAAAAGAGTGTGCCAGTTTCTACATTGGCAGCCAATTTATTTGTTTCTATTGACTTGTTTTTCACTGGAGACTTAAGATGATTCCCTCTGTGCTGTACTTTTCAAGACAGGTTGTTAAAGCAGACTGCGTAGAAATGCTAATACCTAATGAACAGAAAGAAGAGAGGAATCAAAACAGCTGAGATGAGTTTGAAATATTGATATGATCTTTCCTAAATATTCCTGAATTACTAGTCTTTCAAAATGAACAGTGTTAATCATAACAGGGTAATTCTTTTAACCCCAGAGGATGTAAAATCCCAACACATCATATCAGAGGTGACAGTGCTCCCTTCTGTGGGCTGTGACCAAACAAGCCCTGTTTTCAAACCTCATACCTCTGATATCCAGCTCCAATGAAGATACCCACCTGGGAGTGTTCCCAGCAGGACACACAGTAGAATAGTTACCACAGGCTGTGAGTCTGCAGTAGTCAGGCTTGAGAGTCACTTTCCCGCTGCGGTGACAGAGGAGAAGGTACACCCCCAGGCAAAGCAGTGGTTCCATTTTTAACTTTATGGTCTCAAGAAGCCATACCGGTGTTGGGCACCAGCTGCCCAACTTGTTGAAGCCACGAGCCTCTCTTTCCTTTCAACAACAACTTAGGTTTGAAGCCAGAGCCGAAGCTGAGAAGAGTTGGGCACAGGAGTATGTCCTTCAAACATGGGCAACCTGCGGTACAGACAAAAAACACACGACACGAATGCAACTGGTGTCACAGTTGCTCAGTGTACACAAACATCACATTTGTTTTTTCCTTTTGGCCTATTTTGTTTATTCCTATTCAGGAGAAAAGCTGTCTTGAAGCAAGAAATGCCAGACTGGTTTGATGCATTACCAAACTCAGAGAAAACTATTTGCTCTATGAGACAGTGGGTGGATTTTCTGCCCAAACACATATTTTCTCTTTATTGCACCCTTTCATGTAATTGCAGTGTAACTGAGAAGGTGATTACATGAAACAGAATATCCATTCCTTTTAGAGCTTCTTGCTGTTTTTCTTCTTGTCTGAGGTTTACATTTTAAGCAAGAAAAACAAGTTATGCTGTGAATACTGCAGGTGACAAGATGGTCTGTTGTTTACTGTACTGAACAGTGATTCAAGTATTTGGCTTAATTCTGTATTCAGCTCTCCCTTTGTGTGTGGAATTGAATAACACAGCAGAGCCTGTGGCTCACTTGAGCATTCGTGACAGGGGGATGGCACTTCCCCACTCCACAAGAGGACCCAGCTCACTTATAATCAGGGAGCATTCAGACAAAATGCAGCTGAAAGGCAGAGTTGTTCTTACTTTGAGGAGAGCCCTGGCTTTCATCTGGGTTGTTTTTAAGACTTATTAAAAACTCCAGAAATATTCCAAATTGCCTTGTTTTTAAAAGGATTTCCTGCAGAAGATGAGGGGAATTTTGGAGCAGAGCAGTGACTGCCTGTTTCTCTGCACAGCTGCTAAGCTGAATGGGACCAGGTTTTTGAGCTGGTTCTGTGAATGTGGCCATCAGATGTGATCAGATCCCTCAGAGACCACTGTGACAGACTAGTAGACCATTGTACATCACCTTGCTGTCTTTAGCTGAACTTTCCCATTGCTGGAGGAGGTGTGGCTTGTAATTACCCGACTGGGAACTCTTCCCAGGTGAGGACCTCAGTGTGCCCCTCTGGGATGGCACCGGGATCAGTGCCTAGGGAAGACTGGGTGCTTCTGGATCTAAAGCTCATCCCATTGCTAGGAAAGTGTTTGCTTCTGAGAGCTGGTGACATGAGTTACATCACTTTGTAGGAAATTAATGTAAAACTCCCCAGTGAATGACCATGTAAGAAGAGGAAAGGATAGTGAAGTCAATCAAACTGGATTCAGTCACTCACACTTATTCTCTCCTGGATTTTTTTATTTCTTCTCATGAGAGCCATTGCTGTGTGTGGGCCAGGCCCTCCTGCCAGGATGACTTTGGTGATGTGGAGGATGAAGAAAGCCAGTTATCAGTCACGTTCTTGTCTAGTCTCTTAGATCCTCTGCACAGGTGATAATGAACTGGCTTGAAGAGGAGTCCAGTTTGTTGGAGCTTGGCCTTTGACTCCTGCAGCAAGCAGCACTTTCCTCAGTGTTTACCAGTATGATGGCTCTCTGTCATGTCCTTGGCCAGCATGGAGACCTTTCTTCTTGCCCTCACTCTTCTCTTTCTCCTGGAGCTTCCACATGTGTAGATGTTCCTGTTCATGCTTCATTTCAACCAGCCTTTGCTTTTTCATGGCAAATAAATACCATAAGGTGGTTAAAAAAATGTAATAGACATAGTATCCCTTTGTTCAACCCCAAATACCTGGGCCTGAAAGCATATCTCTGTGGCTGAGAATTTCACTGGTATTTTGGTAATTTTTCCCTTCTGTGCTTGGAACGTGGAATGCCAAAACATCTGTATCCTCCTGTGATTGCACGCATGCTGTCTGAGTTTTTGTAATGAAAACATAACGGTATGGATTTGGCAGTCTGGCTCATGCATCTTGTTCAGCAGATGCCAATAATGGCTGCAGCTGAATATTAGATATTATTAAGAGGAAAATAAGGCTGTGAAATAGCATATGTTGGCTGGTAGCAAATGTGTTCTTGGTGTTTGGAAGCATGAGATTTGGCATGAGAATTATATGCTTTGATAGAACTATTGCAGCATTGCCATCAGCTCAGTGTATGCATTTCAAAATAGAAGGATTTTGTGAACCCTCATGAGAGAAACAAAAAACATCCCAGTGGCTTTGCTGGCCTTTACCATTGCCAACACACTTGAGTAGTAAAGGTTGACATATACACTCCTAGTCAAGAGCACATATCTGTTGTAGCTCAGATTCACTGGCCAACACAGCCTGTAGCACTGAGATTTGCTGCAGGGCAAGGTTGGGATCACTGCGTCAGTTTAAGGCAAGAGTGCTCCCTGTAGATGGCACTTGGTCGGGAAATTTAGGAGGATGAGGTAGATGTACAGACCTCATTTTTTTCATGCTGCTGGCACATGAGTTGGCTTCATCTGGCCTAGGTGGGGCTGGTGGCTGCAGCACTCAGGCACTGCTCATAGCTTTGCAGGAGATGGCAAAGGTGCCTTACATGGGCACAGGTGCTGCAGGACATGCCCCTGAAACCCATCAGCTAAAATCTTGCTGGTGTTGCAATACGAATGTCTTCCTGGTGCCCTCCTTCCATCTCCCTGGGGTTGTCCCCACAAGAAGGGATGAGCAAGCACCATCACCTATGGTGGGCAGTCCCTATGGAGGTCCTGTAGGTGCCATGGGACCAATACTGGGGCACCTGCCTGCAGCACCTACTTCTCAGAGGCAGAGGTGGGTGGAGAGGGCCCCGCCTGTGCCCAGCAAGGAGGAAACCTGACTCCTGGGAGCTGGATTCCAAACCCACAGCACTGCTGACACGGTAGAAAGAAAGTAAGAGAAGGGAAAGAAACAGTCAGAAAAGAGGAAAAGTCTGGTCCTCCGTGCCTGAGACACTGCAAAGGTAAGAATGCTTCACTAAGAAAGAAATAAATTTTATATA
>NW_008580663.1:9706-67681 GCF_000691845.1 Merops nubicus | reverse complement strand
AAAAAAAAAAAAAAAATGGTAATTTAAACTTCATTCAGCCTGAAATTGGTCCTGGAGAAGTTTGGACTAGATTGATTTTAAGTGGAGTTGGACTTGGGAGAGTCACAGGATGTTTAAGTGTGTACATATCACACTTTCAGTATTCAAACCATCTCCTCACTGTAGAACATTTGGTTTTAGCTAAGAAAATTGCCATTCATCATGTCACACATCAATCTACTCGCTGAGAAAAAGAGAGAAGTGATATCAAAGTACAGACAGAATGATTCTGCTCTCCAGGAGGACATATTTCCTCCTGCTCCTTTTTGGAGGTGTGGAGTTTGTACCCACAAAATGACCTAAGCAAACAAAGCTAAAACATAAGACTTACAAGGCACTTAAGTTTTTGTCATTAGTTAAAGACAGAAGTTAATGCCCCAAATCTGAGCTCCAGTGCTCAGAGAACCCAGCGAGCAAATAGGCATCAATAAAATCAACGTTCCCATAAAAAGTAATGTCATCCTGGCAAAAATACACATGTAGTTGTATTTAAATGTGAATTACATATTTGTTGAAACACGATGCAAACAGATAAAATTTTGCCATGTGCATTCTTAGAGGATTTAAGGCTGTGCTAAACTTCATTGGCAGTTGGATTTCAAGGTTTATGCGCTGGCAGAATATAAATAAACAACCTATTTAGTGAAATATGGGGGATGAGCTGCTATGCAAATGAAAACTTCTGTGCAGGCAAAACTACAAGACACTTTAATTGGCCATGCAGCGTGTGTCTACATTTCACAGAGAATGAGCAAACAGAGCGTGGAGTAACATATGTCTGCTGTTTACAGCACCAGCACAAGTCTGGGGTGGTTACACCCCAGTTCAGGGGTTAGTTTACTCCACCACCCTGCCACCAGCACCAAAAAAGTGGCAAAGTTTTCACCTTATCTACTCCATACTGCAGGAGAGGACACTTCTGTTTAAAGCTGACCTAATTACACGTTGGATATGTGTAAGAGGTTCTGTCCTAGTGCCCAGGACACAGAGCAGCTCTTTAAGGTTGCTCTGTGGTTTTAGGTGGTGATGCTGGTTTCCAGTCTACGTGAGGAAGATGGGGACAATCTTTTTAGTAGGGCTTGTTGCAACAGGCCAAGAGGTGGTGGTGGTAAACTAAGAGAATGGAGGTTCAGATGAGATGTAAGGAAGGAATTTTTGACTCTGAGGGTGGTGAGCCCCTGTCCCAGGCTGCCCAGAGAGGTGGTCGCTGCCCCATCCCTGGAACCATCCCAGGGGAGGCTGGTCAAGGCTCTGAGCACCCTGCTCTAGCTGGGGATGTCCCTGCTCAGTGCAGAGGGGTTGGACTGGATGACCTTCAAAGCTCCCATCCAACCCAAAACCATTCTATGATTCTATGAGATGAAAAACCTTCGGTCTTGGATCACAACTTCTCTTGGGGAAGAGTGTGACCTGTCAGATGGAGGCAGGCCCTCCCTAGTTGACAAAGCCCCTTCTATCTATCTTTTTAATGCTATTTCTAGTCATTCTTCAATTTGCAGTACAAACCAGAGGCAAATGACACCCATTCTCTGCAATTAGCTCCTTAAAGCCATCATCTTCACCGGCCTTTGTTCCAGCCTGAAGGATTTATTTTGCTTCTAATTGCATCTGGTTCTGACAAACTACTGCATCCAAAATTTAAACCAGAAACTAGCACACTCCTAAAGTGATGTGAAGAGACAGCAAATCTGCATAGTCTTTGAAGAAGAACTGTCTCAGAGAGAAAAAAAAGGAACAAGTGCATGTGGAAGGACTGTGCACGGTGCCCAGCTTGGCATGGTGAAGGTGTTCTAGCCAGGCTGGGGTTTATAGAGGCTGTCACCAGGCTTTAATTTACAAAAAATCATTGCTTATTAATATAAATACAAGGTGTGATGAGCAGTGTCTCTGGCAAGAAATTAGACGTGGAATTTTTTACAGAGCATTTTCCTCAAGTTGAAGCTAGCTTGTAAAGAAAAAGTTGTGCTCCCTCCTTCACCAAACATCAAACACCAGCACTCCAGTTTCACTTCAGAGGCTGCATAAGCAGCATGCCCAAAAAAGTAAACTGGGTCAAAAATGTTTGTTTAAAAACGTTGCATATCTAAATAGGAAGGGGAATTGTTAATCCAGGAACAGGATTGATCACTCTGTTGCAGATGGTTACTTTTGCCTAATTGTTTTATAATTGTTTCCATTGGTACTGAGCATAAAATTTGGGCTTAAATAATCCAGCTTTAATAGATCAGGTTAGTAAGTTCAGAATAAGTTTATTTTTTTTTGGAAAAGCCTTTTCAAAAGGGTTAAATTTCAAAGAAATATTCAAAGTGCAGGCAAATTTTGGATGGATGTGATTTGGTGCATGTGCTTCTGTATTTCTTTAACCAAGCCCACACACATGGCAGCTGCTGGGAAATTCATATTTCTCAGATTTTGGTGTCCCAATCCACTTTATCACAATTATTTCCTTTTTTTTTCCCCTAAAACTCTTAAGTCTAGAGAGGGAAAATGCTGTTGTAAACATGACCCAGATATCCACTGCAAGTCTGGCAGCGATTAAAATGAACACACACTTTTTGCAATCTAGTATCTAAAGTTCTGCTTGTAATAGATTCCTTTGTATTTGTTTCCTTTAAATATATCTTTTTAGAATATTTATGGGTACTACTTTCCTTCTGCAGAGTCCTTGCCCTTGTAAAGGAAGCAGCCAGTGTAGCTTAGGATACGCTTCAGTATAAATTATTTATTGAAAGCATAAAGTATTGAAGAATATTGTCTTAAACTTTATTCTCTGAGAGTGTAAAAAGAAAAAAGGAAGCATCACCTAATTAAAATGTAGATTTTTATAAGAAATGGAAAGAATTTGGTTTCTCTGACTTATGGTATTGCAACCTTTGACAGGATTTTTTTGGTTTTTAATAAAAAAGAAGTTATGTTTTCTAGAAAAAAAAAAAATCCAACAGAGATGACTTATCCCTGAAGTAAATATCCAGCTTGTGGAACATAAATAACAAGACAAATGGAAGAGGAATATAGATAAACCAGATTAACAGAAAAGATGAAAGCATAAAAAAGCATGAGTGTGCTGTGAAAACTCTCCTGGGCTAACTGGGAAAACTTGTCAGAATGTGCAGAGGGAGAAAAGAAATAAAACATTAAAGATCAAACAAAATACCCTGAAAACTGGGTAATAATTTCAGGTATTTATGTGTACTAACTAGGTAGCTACATATGTAAGAAGGGCTGGCAGTAAGGAAAATGCTAACGATGAATGAGGCAGAATGATCAAAGCCTAGAAATAAAATGCCATTTTGCATGAAGATTCTGCTACCAGGTGCTCCTACAAAATCCAAATACCCTTATCCAACTTTTAGATCACGTCTTGCTCCACTAATATTTCTATAAAGTTGGATATTATTTGGATTTCTTGCATGTTGGGATCCTCAGTGCAGCTGGTGGGACCCTAAAGCTGTGGCACCAGGGTCATTCCTTGCAGAGATCTGTTGCATGCACATTTATGGGCTAAAATAACCTGTCTGAAAAGCTCCAAGGGACTCCCCAGGCTGCCTTCTGGCTGCCCTGGCCAGCAGAGGAGGGGAACTTCACCCACTGTTCAGGTCTGGAAGCCTCATTCCCTCTCTGTGGCCCTGTGGAGTTGATGGTGTCCACCTCACAGCAGGCTGAGATCCTTCTCAGAAGCTCCACAGCAATTGTCCAGGCTTGATTTTTGACTTAATTTGATTATAACATCTTTCATTGTACTGTGTATTAATAACAGTGATTTCCTCAGACAAAATATCCCCATGAGGGCACTTGGCAGCACTGGTGGCACCCCAGGGCAGCTCTGGAGCAGATCATTTCTCACACCAAATGCCACCTGGAAAGGGCTGTAAACATTTTTGACTTTTGATAAAGCAAATAAAAAACAACAAAGCAGAACCACTTTGTATGCAAATATATTGTAGATTATCTCCATTTGTGATCCCTCAGTTTCTGTGCCTGGGACGTGGCTCTGCTTTCTCTGAACTCAGGTGGACTCTGGGCTCACAGAAGCACATTCCTGTTTTGCTGATAAAAAAACCCAACATTTAGCAAATGTCATTTCAGAATTAAACTGCACTCCAAATCTTTTGCAACACTACATTCAAAATGGCTTTATTGCCAGGTTAATATCTGAGATATAGCAGAGTTTTCTTCAATTATTGGAGTTCATTAAGTCTGAAAACTTCAGACTGAGCTGGTTCTGCCTGCTTGGCCATGTGGCTGAGATCCTTTGATTCCATTATGTTTCGACCTCTTTTTCTGTAGTTATGTTTTACTTTCTGTAAAATACTCTTTTTATTACAGCCCCAGTCATCCTTC
The DNA here is from genome assembly GCF_000691845.1 of Merops nubicus. NCBI lineage: Eukaryota > Metazoa > Chordata > Aves > Coraciiformes > Meropidae > Merops > Merops nubicus. Next base: position 63,301 of record NW_008580663.1, on the reverse strand, counting down.
GACACACAACAGAGCTTAAGTGCCTGATCCTCTTAAATAAATGAAAGTATATCCACTCTGTTTTGATCCAGCCCTTAAAAGAAAAATAGTAGAGGATGACTGTGTCATATTGATTTTGTTTCAGCCTCATCCAGCAAGCCCAGACTCGTTAGAACAACTCAAACTGCAAAAAGGCAAATGACTTTGGGTAGGGAAATGCAAGACCAGCCTCTTGCAGTGTGACTTCTACCACCACACACTGCAGGGGCTCAGTTTAGAATCGTTGAATGGTTTGGGTTGGAAGGGACCTTAAAGATCATCCAATTCCAACCCCCTTGCCACAGGCAGGGACACCTCCCATCAGACCAGGTTGCCCAGAGCCACGTCCAGCCTGGCCTTGAACACACCCAGGGAGGGGACACCTTCATCTGTAGTGAAGAACCTTAAAAGTAGTACTTAAAATTGCCAGTTTTGGTGACATTGAGACAGCCTGGACAAGCCACCTTTGGGAAAGGTCAGATTGGAGAGAAAACACCCAGCTTTGGGCACCCAGATGTAGCTTTATAAACTTGAACATCAAAGATGAGTGCTTTGAATTCTCCAGAAGGTCCTGTGGTTTTAAAACAATCCAGTGATTACTGTTTGATCTGAAGCTATTAAGAAACGTGGAGTTTTTGTTGAGGTTTCCCTTTTTTTGCTCTTCTTGTTTGCTTAATTACCTCAGCAGCTACACTTGCATCTGCTCCCTGGGAGGGAATGAGGTGGGCTGTGGGCTTTTACTATTCTTAATTACTTTAAGTTGTGCCAAAACGTGCTCTAGAAAAGCCCAACCAAAGAAGCAGTTTCAGTGCTTTGAAGGTTAATCACGACTTGCACAGATTTTCTCATTAATTGCTTCTATTGTAATTTTTGGCTGGTGAAAACAGCACTGAGCTGCAGCTGCAGAGACCTGCCCTCCATTTATAGCTTCACCCCAACCCAGGGGGTGACCTGGAGCAGCTCCTTTCATAGAATAGATTAGGGTGGAAGGGACCTTAAAGGTCTTCTAGTTCCACCCGTGCTTCCATGAGCAAGGACATCTTCAAGTAGAGCAGGTTGCTCAACCTGCTTCAAGCAGGTGAGGTTGGTCAAGGCTCTGAGCAACCTGCTCTGGTTGCAGATGTCCCTGCTCCCTGCAGGGGGGCTGGACAAGACCTTCAACTGTCCCTTCCAACCCAAACTGTTCTATGATTCTGTCAAAATGATGCTCAAGCTTCTCTGCTCTACCTGTGGCTCTTTTTGGCACACTTTTGCTCAAGCTCACAAAACTGACTCCATCAGCCTACGTAAGGACTTTCCACACTGACCTTTAACAAGCAGCTTTTCCATGAAAGAATGGCTCTCACTTATTTTGTGGGGGAAAAGGGGAAAAAAAAGAATAGAAAAGTAAAAAAATAAGCCTTGATGCAGTGTCAGGCTTCAACTCTGGAAGGTTTCCTATTGCCACAGCAATTTCAGGCAGCATTTTTGCTTAGCTCATGGATTACACAGGCTGAAACACTGTTGGAAGCCCCACGTCTAAACAGGGAAGCTTTCAGAGCTGGCATTTCTGTGCTGTCCACCCTTGTTTCCAGCACAGATTTGTCATTTCCTGCTGGCACCCAGTGTCACCCAGCAGAGCAGGGTCCTCATCTGCTGCCACCCTCCCTGGAAATATATTGGAAAAATATTCCTTCTATGGAAAGAAAATAAGGAACATCCAGCATGGACTAAACCAGACTCTGTGGTTAAAGAAAATATTTTGTTGTTTAATAGCTATGATCAATTGTTAACATAATAGTAATAAATACTACAATAAATACCAAATAGTTTTGACTTTTTAATTATCCATCCATATCCATAAAGACATGTAAGGTGGGAGATGATCATATCCTCTTCTCTTGTGGCTGAAACATGCAGAACTGCTAAATAAATGAATATTAACAGCCAAGCCTGGCTGCAGGAATGGAAAGAAATCCAGGTTCTATGCATTGGGATGCTCCAAGGAGTTAATTAAAACGCATGCCTAGTTAATAATAGATACATTTCACAATACTGGAGGCCAGTTGCAAAACTGAATCTGAGGACAAAATCCTACTGTGTGAACTGCATTCACCAAACCCCACCCAGACAGAGCTGGGAGCTGTATCTCTCTAGGCTGGTGTCCACTCCTTGGGGTCCCAGGACCATCAATCCTCCCTGAAGCATTTTGGAAGCATCCCTGAGCTTGGTCTGCTTCAGGAACTCCCAGATATTGCAGTCATCGTTGGCAGGGCAATACCCAGTAAGTATGAAATCTAAAGAAATGGAGTTTCTCCTCTCAGACACCCCACCTTTGTCCCTTCTCTCTGAGATTACGTGGAAATAGAAGTTTTTATGGCTTTGAGAATGCCACAGTTGCCTTAGCAATTGGAAACCAAGGCCATTGGGAAATGGCACAGCTAATAGAGAATAGGGTTAATGAACCAATCTGTCCTCTGGACTGGGTTTTGGTTCACAGAGCAGGACTATGAATGTTTAGAGTGCATTATTATCATTGGTTCTGTGGCAGGTACCAGTCCCTGCTATCTCCTGGCCTTCCTCTCCACCTCCCTGGGAGAAAATTGCCCTCGCTCCACTGTTGAAGGCAGGACACTGCCCTGTAAACTGCAGTAGGTGTTTTTATTCCTCTTCAACTTAGCCTCCCAAGAGTAAGAAGATAAAAATGAGTCGTGCAAGGGTCAAATATATCTGTCAGAATGCAATTCACCTCATTTCCTGCCTTGGCCACAGCGAGGTTGGAAACTTAATGCTGTTTATGGGGTGAGCTTTAGTGGCAGCATGGAGAGGGGGAGGAACAGGGAGTGCTTGGGTGCACTCTTGGCTGTGCTGGGAAAGCAGCTGGCTCTTTGCTGTCTGATTGAAAAATACCCTGCTACATCCCAGACTGAAAGGTTTTTCCATTGCCACCCCTGCCCAGGCTCTTTTTTTTTGGCAATCTGTGTGGAAGGTGGGGAAGAGGAGGACAACTGCCCGATGGGGATGATGGCAAGACCCTGCTGCCACCTCCTCCTGCCCTTTGGGACCCTTCAGGTCCTTGAGGTTGGCTGCACGGTGGTAGGAAAGGACCATGCACATCTCAAAGCTTTTCAGGGGTGACTTGGAATGATTTTTCTCATCTGTACTGTGTGAAAAGAGCTATTTTTTTTTCAATTTGGGAAAGTAGGATGTGATGGATTTTATCCCATGATGTAGCTGGCTGGCCTTTCCTTTGCATTCCTTGGCTTGCCATCACCAGTGTGCACACAGGGATGTGTCTCCATGCCATAAATACTCCTGTGCTACCCCTGAGTGTGCAACACAACCTAATTTGAGGGGTAATTGCTTTGTCTTCAGCAAGTGTATATGGGGGAATATTGTCAAGTATCCATGCAAAAACAAAGGAAAGGGAAAGGAAAAGGCACCTTGAAATGTTGTGAAAAGAGACATTTTAAGGACCTGCAAATTGTGTGAAATGAATTAGTGAAACAAAGGAAAAGACTCTGGGTGAGAAAGCTCATGAGAAACTGTTCCCCCAGTTTCAGCTGTACTTTGTCACCGTGCAGGGTGAAGCTGGGCAGGAGTGCCAACAACCAGAGCTCACCTTCTACCTGCTGCAAATCACTGCAGCTGCTGCTCAATTTCTCTGACAAACAGCCTTGGGAATAAAAAATAAAAATCTCAAGTACAAAACCACCACAAGGAAATACTTTTCCATTCCTTATTTCTGCAATAGTTTTTAATCTTCTTTGATCTGCTGCTGGGTAGAGAGGAGACGTGGGTTACTCCCCTGTCGTTCAGATGCAGAGGAGAAGCTTTCTGAAGTGAAGCACCCCTTTTAACTTTCCATTCTCTAGAGGAAACCCTCTGTGGATTTGAGACATGAGAAGAATTGGACATGATGCCAGAAGCTCCAGCAAGGCTGGTCCCATCCTGTCCCCCAGCTCACTCACACAGGAGGGAAGAAGTGCAGCGACTCCTCAGAGGTCTCCAGCAGCTGAGCAGTTCCATATAGTCTCATCAAGTGTTTTCTTTACTGAAATAAATAATCTAGAGATAGCTTTTTTTCCTTTTCTTTCACAGATCTCAAGGGTGAGCGAGCAGAGGAGCCGCCAGTAGAACTGGAGAAGGAGCAGAGGAGGTTCTGCAGTGATGCTCCTCTGAGCCTCATGGAGCACCTGAAGCCTCCTCTCCATCCACTGATTCCCCCTGTCTCAGGGGACTTTAGTCCTTGCACCACCAATTGCTTTCAGCTGATTAGAACTGAGACAAACAGCTCAAAAGTTTTAATTTTTAGGCATCACTGGGTGAGCTAAATTCTACTCCAAGAAATCCCAGTTACAATTCTGTGCTTTTTATCTTAAGTACTGTTGCAAGCAACACTGGGTCCAAACACAAAGTAAATTTTAATGCCAGAATGAATGCCAAATCACTCAATACATCTTTAAAATTAACTCATTATCATAACACTGGAAAATAGAACATTGATCCACTCACACAGCAATCCAAAGGGTCCAATTTTATGGTCTTCTTCAGACAATTTACTGAAAGTGGTCACTATAAATTTATACGACAGAGCACTCCAGAATGCTTGAATGTTTCAGAACAGAGGGGGTAAAATTAATTACAATAAAAACACACGGAGTTTAATCATGTAAAATATTATGAAGGGTTTCTTTTCTCAAGTAGAGAGTTCTACACCTTCCTTCATCTCATGTTTGTACATTTATGTATTCCGTAGATAAATGGTTTTGACTGTAAATAAGCCCCCATTAAAAATCCATATTTAATCTTCCCCCTAGTTTTTGGGAAGCAGGGTGTGCACTGCAATATCCAGATGCACAGTACACCCCATGAAGTGACTATTATTTTCTCCACCTTTTTGATCACCTTGAAGTGTTATTTTCTCCATCTATTTGATCGCGAGGAGGCTGCGCGATTTTCACTTGCAGTTTACTAAACATCTCCATCCAGCAACAGAACATCAGGTATTCATAAATCATCATATTTCAGCTAACTAATCGACAAAAATCAGCCCCCAGAGGAGTCTTCTGGTAGATTCAACAGCTCTTTACAATGAAGGGCTCTCTAACTCGAAGCTAAAATCCGCTTGAGCTTTGAACCAAGACCTGAAGGTCAACAAATGGAAGCTTAATCAGAGCAATATGGAAACAGATTTCATTGTGAAAGCTTCTTTATTGAATAACATCCTTCTCAGCTCTCCTTGGCTGGGGAGGTATCACACAAGGGACCTAAACGACCCAAAACCAAGCGAGATCCACCTCGTCCTTCAAATGTGGCCAAACTCGAAGGGGAAGAAGGTTTGTGTGGTTCAAATGAGAGCAGTGAGTCCATGAGAGCTGAAAATTGTGCTCCCTCCATTGTCAATGGGCTGCCCTGGCCACAGCTCCCCGTGCTCTCAGCAGAGGCAAAGCCCTGGAGAAGCCCTGGAAGACACTCCACTGGATATCCTAGAAAGAGCTTTTTGAGTTAGGTGTCTGCTGGAAGAGACATCTGTAGTGCAGATGGTAGCAAGACTGTAAAACGTGTTCACTTTGCTATTCATTGGGTTTTTGCATCCCAAGGTGGGGGTAAAAAGTTGCATTATTCTGTAATTACACTGAGCAAATTCCAGTCTGCTCGTTTGCATCCTTTATTTTGCCACACCAATTTTTTTTAACTGATTTCTTTGGTTTCCTTCTAGACACAACCCATTTCAAAAGAAGTTAAGGCTTTTAGAATGGAAAACAATTTGTTTATCAAAGTATGATCAAGACCTGGAATGTCTATATTGCCAGGGATGGAGTCCCTTGAAAATTGTCCTAAAATTTAACTAAATCTTGAAATGTTAGCTTGAAATTCCAGCTCTTTTACCTAGTTAGACATTGGCTAGAGTGACAGTGTGGTATTTAGAAATTCCCTTCTGCAGATAGATGCTCGCAGACTCCAAGTTTAGCCCTTGATCTTTGCTTTACTAAAGGAAAAAAAAAAAACCAACAGCTCAATTAGCTCTTTGTCTCTGCTCTTGAGGGCACGTTTCCAATCCTTTCATCGTTCACTGGTACATTTCTGATCCCATTCCAATTTATCAGCATCGTTCTTGGGCTGTAGCCAACAGAGAGGGACACTGAAAGAGTAGAATAATCTGCTGGTAATTAAAATGCCTCCTTTTGCTTTATCCAGAGGACCCAATATCTGTTTTGGCTGTGGTGTCTTGAAGAGATCATTTGTTCAGCTCTTATCTGTGGTGATCACCACGTATTTCTGGTGGCTGCTCCCCAGCCAGACTCTCCAGGTGACTTCTACTGAATTTAAGTAAACTTCAACATTAATTTATGCTTTAGTTAATGAGTTAATTTAATGAGTTAATTTAAACTGGAAGGAGAGGGAGGATGAGCCAGTGAGGAAGGAGCTGTGAGGGTGTAAGGCTTAAACCTGGGAGATGTGGATTCAGCTCCCTACATCCCACACGTTCATTTTGTGACCTTGAATAAGTCAGATGAGCTTCTTGTTTCTTTACTTCTCTACCCATGTAATGCAGATGATAATATTCCTCGTAGCACTGGGGGAGTTGGGAGGATAAATAGATGGGAAAGATGAGCCAGATCAGAGCTTTATTTCCATTTACAATGTATAAATGTATATGAACACACTTTCACTCTTCTGGCCAAGCATAAAATGAAACATTTAGGAGGTAAGAGCCAAAGAATTTCATTAAGAATCCATTGCAAATTGCAAATGACACCTCCTGTATTGGAATGTGAATTGTGAGCTGGGTGTTGCAGGAGTGTAAAATTATTCCATAAATTATCTATGACAAAGTCAAAAAAACCCATCAGTCAAAAAATGTAACAGTAAAGCCATAGTTTATTTTTAGTTCCCCAAACTGTGCACAGCAACGTGGATAACACAGAAATAATGACTCCACTGCAACAGGGTGAAATAAAACCAAAAAGATTATATTAAAAATTAAAAAATCACATGAATTTCATTTGTGATTTTGTGAATTTTCTGCCTGATGACGTCTTGGAATGCCTTTTAGTGTTATATTAATCAGCCTTCTCTATCATACAGAGAGATTATGTGATTCTACCTCATCTATTTTCATATTTTAATACTTGTCTGAAGATTTCTCCTCATATTTCAAGAGGTAGGATACATCCATGTATGGTACCTCATCCATCCTTCACAACACTTGAGACAGAGTTGACTGCTGAATTTTACATTCAGCTAAAGTTCAGCTTATGAGTCTAGGAACTAGGTTAGAGAGAAAGGTGATTAGAAAGTAGAGTTGTTCCCTTTTTTTTCCAGTATAGTATTATGCCATTATTAGACCAATTAAATGGCAACTTGTTGGTTTAGAATGCTAAGTGATTCAATGTATTAATTAATATGGACCTATCCAGATAGATTCCATTGGGATATGAATGAGTGTGATCTCCAAACCCAAATGTACTTGAATGAGTCCCTCTTATTTATTCAAAATAATCCAAGGTGCCCTGAATTCACAGATCACAAAGAGTTTGATGAAATGAATATAAATTATCTCCTAAATACTTCCATCCTTGGAAAACTCCACCCATAGATGGGAACATTAATTGAATTAACGGGGAACATTAACTGAATTAACAGCACAAGGAGCAGGCTGAACGTCACCCTACGTTTAAAATTTCATGTTCTACCAGTTCTGAATCACTACACTAATGTGACTTAAAAGTGTTTGTGGTTTTGCAGTTATTCATCTCCAATTTTCTTCAATCCTAAGGAATAAGAGGATGACGTTTTTTCCACATTAAGACAAACGGCGTATGTTAGTCAAGGAGTACAATCTCTGCACTTCACTGTTTATAATATTAATAGCTGTGCTTTAAGAAGTGTACTATTGAACTGTCAAGAATGATTTGTTACCAGGTGTTAGCATAATTTGCCAGCTGTCATATTTTAATCATTTTTATTTGCCTAAAATCTGACAGTTAACTTTAGTGGTAAATCAAGACATATAGCAGAACTTATTTAATGCTACAGTAGCTAAGGGGGAAAAAAAAAATAAGTCTGTGCATCCTACAACTGATATTTGTATTTTCAGGGAGAGAACAGATTCTGAAGTCCACTTTTAGCCATAATTCACACTGAATTGCTGCTGTTCTCCACAAAAGCTTTTTTTTTCATTGAAGCAGTTCAAGCGGATGCTGCAGGCTCACATTCAAGTGTATGTTTACTCACATGAGTAGCTCCAGCAAAATTCTGCAGCTGCCTTTGGGGGGTAAAAGGTGCTCATTATATGAATAAGAGCACAGGGAAGACATATAAACTCAGATCTTGTGCATAGTTAATGCTGTCCTTAAATGCAGTGAATTCAAGGCTACTTTATTGTTTCAAGCTCATACCTGAGGGACTGGTGTGCTTCAGAGCCTGCAGGATGATGGGATGAAGCTATAACTAACTTAACAGTGAGAAGACATGAGAATACAGAAGCTTGTGAGATGAGCTTGATTATTTTTTTCATTTTTCATTAGTATCCAGATTTACTTGCATTTCAGGTAGAAGATTAGTGCCTGAAAGAGTTCAACAGACAGATTTTGATGTGACCATAAACATTATTGATTCCCCATGGGAAGGCATTTTCCTCCCCCAAGGAATTTGTGGTTTTTTTTCCCCCCCCCTGAATTCTTTTTACCAGCACTGGGATACTTCATGAGAGCCTGTCATGGATTTCCATCCCCTGTGCACTCCTGCTGGTGTCTGTCAGGAGCACACAACCCTTCCTGCTGGTGGATCCACTCAGAGCTGTTGTTCCTTTGCTGTGAGGAAAGCTAAACCCTTTTCACTGGGATAACTTCCAAGGTATGTACCTAAATTTAGCATCTGTGGCCTCATTTTTGATTTCTAAACATATCTTTGCATCTGAGCCTACTCAATATTCTGGTTTTGCAGGAAGAAGTTGAGTAGAGGGATCCAGAATGCTCTTTATTATTTCCCTGCTGTCATAATTATTTACCTTCCCATCAATCTTCATGTCATCTGAAACTTTTACAAGCTGATCATTACTGAAAATGATTAATAGCAATAAGCAGATACAGCAGAATACCAGCACTGCACTTAATTAGGATTTCCCTCTGATGACTGTGTTTCAGATCCATTAGCTCGCCCATTTTTAAGAGATTTAACCTGTGTTTTATTGCTATTGAATAATTCTCATTTTTGATCAAAATACTCCCAGGGTTGAGTCAAAGACCCTGCCAAAGTCAGAGTGGTGGAAGAGCTGCACAGCAGCCACGCTCAGAACGTTAGCAGTGAAACAAAACCAGGAGGGTTGGTTTGACACGACCTGCTTCCCAAAATCATTCCCACCTTCAGTTCTACCTCACTTGAATCTTTTATCAGCTTCCATTCCATTATTTGTCCAGGACTGAGATCAGGCCAAGTGACTTAGAAGTACCAAGGTCGTGTGGGCTTTGTATGTGGAGTACTGACACAACATTAGTACTCTTCTAATCTGTTAGAATTTCTCTAGAATTCTCTGAGGCAACGAAAATGAACATCCTGCTAAGATAACCTCAACTGGCTACAGATGTCACCCTCTGTATAAGATACCAGGGCTGTCAATTTTAGGATATTTCTACTTATATGTGTGGTTTAACAGCCTCTCTAGTTACTAGACGACCCCTAAATACTTCATACATCTTTTGAAAGTAGGAGACATGAAGGTTTATGGAGCAGTTCTCCTTCCTCTGCATGATTATTAAGATATTTACCACTATTGTGAAGTTATAAAGCCAAAACATTGCCAGGATTTATCTTGGTTTTTTTTAAAAAAAAAGTTATAATTCCATCTCATTTTCCTCTATGGTTATGAGTGGACTTATTCTGAGAATTTTAGCTTTTCAGCTTCCTGTACTTCTAAAATCCTTCTATTTTCTGATGCTTACATACTGTCTTCTCACATTTAATATCTGATTTGATTTTATCACTTCCACAGACGGCACTTTCTTCCCCTGATTAACAAATCACTTTGCTGACTTCTTGAAAAATACTGTTTGTCACTTGAATTTTTCCACCTAGACATTCTAAAATCTTTCTCTTCCCACATCCCTCTGCTAATTTTCCTGGCTCTCTGGGACCTACACCCATCATCTGTTGATTCATTCAAAAACCAGGTGTGGACCATCTGATATGACCCCTGTGCACTAACACCAGGTTTATTGTCCAGTAATGATAATAAAACTATCTAGAAGAAAAGTCAAATATCAAAGAATTGGTGCAGGAAGAGGAATTTTAGATCAGTTACAATAAAATATTGTTTCAAGAAGGCACATTTTTGGATTTGCACCCATCAGTTCAATAGTTTTTAAAATCAGCAAGCCCTGCCTGACATCATTTTGAAGAAGATGGGACATCTACATATCTCATTTTGAGGAAGAGATGAAAAACAAAGCCCTGTGGAGGCTGGAGAAGACTAAAGGGAGACATGGCAAGAGGCTTCCTATTGGGGGAAGGATTGATGTCCTCTCTCTGTCTACCACCACATGGAATAATTAGCTGAAAAGGAAGATTAGAGTAAGACACAAAGAAAATTTTCTCCATTTAAGGCCAGCCAACCATGGCAGGAGCATATGGAGCTTTTGAAACTTTGCTCACCAAAGGCTCTTAGAACTGATCCTACAACAAGAGCTCTCAGCAGTGGGGAGGTGGGGAAAAGATGAACCCAAAATGCCTTTCAGACCCATTTTTCTGTGATTTCCTGCTGCACCTTGAAAAGGTTGTTTTTCTAGAGCAAAAGCTCTGGGAAAATTATTTGAAGGCTCGGGGACATTTATTGCCAGCTAGAAAAAATGACATGTCATAAAAAGTTAGTGAATATATTAAATATGCCATTATATTTATTATAACAATTAAAATAGCAAAAAGCTTAATAACTAATGAACCTGGAGAGAACTTTGCTTTCAAATAAATTTGGTGATAAAGAATTCTTTTTGACAACAGCATTTATCATGGGCTACCTAGTACTTTTGTAGCTATTTGTTGTACTTAATAAACAATGAGAAATATATCTTCTTGCAGGAGAGTAGCTTAAATGTGGGGAGTGTAATCTTCCTGAGAAATTGTAGCCAAGACTAATTAAATGATTCTAATTAAAATTGTGTAGATAAGAAGGAAATTAATGGCTTCATTTGTACTATTTGTGTATTTCATTGTCAAGTGTACTGGATATAATTGCAGAGCAAAGAAGAAATCATCAGAATTATTTTTTACTCTGTTGATTCCCTGTTCCATCAATTTATTGCCAAGGCTTCATTTTCTCTATCTTCAGAGGGGAAACAATGCTGGCAAAATGGAAAACCTCCCCAAAGTTATTTTCTTGTTTGGAGCTGTTAGATGGAGAATACATTTATTGAACAAAATAAAGGTTAACCTTCAATTAAGCATTCTAAATATATTTAGTGAGCTATTGAAAAGCCATAATGTCTCAGCCCACATGGTTCACTGAAAGCCACGAACAAAATGAATGATAATAGAAGCAGAAGGAGGGCTCAGATGGGAAGCCTCTAACATGTGACTTACAAAAGGAATGCAGTGTTACTCCTACTATCTATGAGGTACAGTCCATAGCAGATGAAGTAAAACAAACTATTAATAAATATATTTTTGTTTTTAAACTGCAAACAGGGATGTTCTCCACAGGTTTCCTCTCCAGAGACCCCGCACTGCTCAGGAAATTCCTGGTTCATCTGAATGAATTTAAAGAGAATTGTTTGAGAATTTCAACTAAAAGACGTGAAAAAAAGGAAAGATTCTGAAATCCAGGAGCTTAAAATATGCTCATGTTTGGCTGGAATGGGCTCGTGAAATTTGTTTCTTTGACATGTCAACATTTTCTGCAGAAAGCAGATGTTCGTGGTAGAAATTTCTGATTAATCAAAAATACAGTTTCCTTTTTTAAATTAGTTTCATGTGAACAATTTTGACAACTGAACCATAGCAAAATCCTTTATGCTGAGAAGAAAATCTGTCTTTATGGTTTTGTCTAAATGTGCTTCCACAATGCCATACACAAACTAACTTTTATAGCCTTAGTAAGTGGAAGTACGTGGGGAATGAGAGTATATTTGAAAATTCTTCCATTAGAGACATTTGTTAGAGCTAGCTAGACTAATAGCTTATTTTCTGCCTAAATCAGAGAGATTAATCTATGGCTTTAAAATCAGAACAAAAAGAGCTCTACTGAAATGTTAAGTCTTGAGTAAAACAATTCTCTTCAAGGGTAAGAGACTAATCATCCTTCTCAGTTAGTGCTTTTTCTTTCCTTCCACTGTTCTGCAGTGGGCTGTAGGTTGGGTCCTGCCTGTAGCTCCCAAGGCTGCAACTGTAGAGCAAAGCTTCTGGAGGTGACAACCTGACGTCCACCTTGCACATGCTTTAGAAGTTTGTCTTCCTTCATACCTATTTGTGATCTGAATGCTGCTTAGTTGCTGGAGTGGGATGTCCTGAGCTGTGCTCCTGGTGGGTGCTGTCCCACTTGGCAGAGCCCAGAGAGGTTCTTGTGCACACAGAGATGCCCAATGTGAGCTGGGTGACAAGATCAGGGACCTGCCTTGGACACCCATTCCTGACACGACTGATGTGGTGATGTAGACACACACAAAGCCCTGCAGAGTCTCCACTGGCCTCCAGCTGCAGCACTGGTAAGCTGACTATTTAATCATTAGTGTCATGTTGTATTGGTGCAATCACTGTGCCACCAGTAGCTGTAATGCTCTAAGGATATAAGCAGAGCAAGTTCAACCAAGACAGTATTTTTTTTATTAGATCAGCTGATATAGCTGAAAGAAAAGTAGCCAAGATCTTTATTCCCCATGGGAGACTCCTTTTGGATGTGAAATAAAGGTCTTCTCTTTCCCATCAAAATACTCAATGTGTTTCCTTAGGTTGGAGGTCCTGGATCTGGGTGGGTTGGGAAAAACAGCTACAAATCAAATAAACTACATAACAGATGACTGCAGAGGTGTGGAATCGTTCCTTCATAAAGCCAGAATTACCTTCTCTTTCTCTGTGATGTGATGCTCACGTGCTAGTGCCTCCCACATGTGCTGTGCAGGAAACCACCAGGTGCAGAGCGAGCCACAGGCTTTGTTTGAGTCATTTGTCAAGGTGCCAACAGACAAAAAGAAACCTCCTCTGAAAGTCTCAGGAGAAAGGGCACGGTCCTGTGCTGCTCACTCTTTCTCACATGGGCAGAGAGGTGAATCCGAGTTATCAAACGTGGAGATGTTTATTAATTAAAATTATTGTGCTAAATAGCTTTCTACTGGCATAAGAGTCTAAGCCTATACACAGCCAAGAGCTGTTTTCTACAAGTGGTGAGGAATCATTGCTCAATAACAATGAGATCTTACCTGCAGTAGTGGGAGCACACGAGTGTCAAAAAGGTCCTTGAGAAGCAGTACAAAACCATACACCACCTTCTTAATTTGGCTGAAGATTCTGCAATAACCAATTTCCTTCATAGAATTATTTTTTCCTTTTAATTGTTTGAAAACTGTCCAAAAATAAAATGGAATTTTCTTTTTACTTTTTTTTTTTCTTGGCTTGGTTTATTAATTCACTTGCTGCACACTGTTCTTCAATAAATATTTCATCCAAGCCAGCTTCAGCTTGGGTGGGGTTTGCAACCATCAGCTGGGAGTATTCCTTTAAACATTCATTATTCATCATTCAATATCCAGAGTGGTTGAGGTGACACCTGGGTCAAACGGAGGCTTTAGAGAAGCCACAGATCACTCTTTTCTTGATGCCCATCATGAGAAACATCTCCAGTTCTGAGTTGTGGGTCCAGCAGATGCTGTTAGGCTGGAGCAGCTAAAAATACTCTGTGCTTAATATGAGCCAAAGGTGGTTATTTTGGAGCAAAGAAAGGACCCCGTTTTCTATAGACAGGTCTACGTGAGGGCATCTTATAAGAGGAAAAAAAAAATCCCTGATGTTCAGGAAACAAGTTCTGATGACACAGAACTAGAGGGCCAACACACCTCTCTGTGGGACCTGACTGGGACCTTCTGTGCTATTCTTTGGTGCACCGACTTATTTTGAGAAGAGAACAAAGGTGATTCAAGAGAGAAGAAAAAAAGTGGATTTCCTTAAGAGCCCGTGTTACTTTTTCCTGACTTCTTTAAAAGCATGAGAGGTAACATTACTGGCTGCATGGTTGTAAAAAGAACAGCAGGGATCAGATGAAAGGAGGACACTTGCTTTGAATTGCCTCTACCCCCTCCCCTTATTTCATGGCAATATTGCCCAGTAGAGTGTTTTTGGGTTTTTTTTCTTGATACGACTTTTTCTCTGATGCTGCATGACAGAAAATGGTATATTATAAACACAGTAATCATCCCATTTTCCTATTGAGCAAGAAAAAAAAATGGGAGGCAGGCAAAATGTGCAGAATTAGGAAGCTTGCTGCTCTGATTCAAGTGCAGGTTTGTGTGCTGGTTTCTGTGCCTCTGTGGGGAAGGGGCAGAGGAATAACTGGGGGATACTGCTGTGCAGAAAAGTAGGAAGCTGCCTGAGGATTAAATAAGAGGGAAATCAATGCAGTGCAAAGGTTGCCTCCAAGGAAACAAACCAGCATTTATAAATAGGGCTTTCTTGCTTCTTTTTTTTGCTTGCAAATTTGGCTAGTTTTGCTAAATCACCTACTAGAAGATGGTGGATTTAGCCCATGCAGGCTGCTGTCTCCAGAGCACCCCACTGCTCATTGCCACCATGGCCAGAGGTCATTGCCTGTCCAAAACACTTGCATGAGCTCTACCATGGCCAGAGGTCATTGCCTGTCCATGTCCTGGCCAAAACACTTGCAAGAGCTCCCCAAAACCTGTTTTGATTGAGCTGAGCTGATTTGGTTGAAAGAGAAGGTGGGAAATGCATTATTGGACCCCAAGGCTGGTGGCTCAGAGGGAGAAGGTGGGGTGGTGGGGCAGGGTTGGGGCCAGGGAGCCCCACAGGGGTGAGGGACCATGGAGAACCCACAGTCTCATGCACAGAATATCTTCAGTCTTTGCACACAATACAGGACTTAAGATCAGGAGGGTCAGGCTGCAGTTTATTAGGGATAAAAGGTCCCCAAAATGTTGCTAGTTGACCGTACCTATCATCTCTTTTCCCTTTAGACATCTTCTCTACAGCCCTGAGGCTAACTGGATTAATTTTAGGCTTCCTGGTTGTGAAATCTGGGCCAGAGGAGGTGGTTGCAAGGTCCACCCACTTGGCAAAAAGTTTGTGGTCATGGGTTTGCACGAGTGCTTTCCTAGGTGGGAATGAAACGTGATAGAAAGCAAGCTCCTCAGAATGAAATTCTTTGTCTCATGTTGTTTTCTTTGACTAGAGAACTATCTAAATACAGATTCAAGGACTCTGAAATCTTCCTTCATGGCTTAGCCTCAGTGAATTCACATTTTATTACATAGATCATATTTTTCTCTTCTGTGGTGATGACTATGGAGAGAGACAGCAAGAGAATGAAGAGCTCCTGACAAAACAAAACCACAGATCATTAAAGCAGCCTCCATCCCATGGTCCAAAAAGGGTCTCTGCTCATATGCAGCTCACAAGTCACACAAATTTCCATAAGAATTTTTAATACAGATGACATATCACCTAATTACATAATTACATGATGCTTTGTAGTGGCTCAGCGATTCAGGGGAGATAAAAAGTTCTCTGGCAAGCTCTGTGTGATCATAAGCTCTAAAGCTCTGGAGGGGATTGCCAGGTTCTGTATATGATTTTGTCAGTTTTTTAATTTGATATTCCCTTGAAATCATTAGAATTTAATAGGTTATAAAGTAGAAAACACTTTTTTTTTTCCCCTAAACGTAACCAGTTGCAAAAACAAAAATTAGTTAAATCCCATTAAAAAGGCCAAATTAATCTTATTTTTTTCTGGATAAAGACTTCCAGAAGAGCAAAGGTGTTAGGCCAGAATGGAGATATACTAAATGAAACAAAGTCCACCAGAAGTAGAAATCAGCAGGTAATATTACCACACAATATGACATTAAACCACTTTTCTTCCTCAGCGAGTAGCTAAACAACCCCAGGTTGGTCCTCATAAGACTTGTACTCTAGACCCTTCCCCAGATTCTCTGCCCTTCCATGGATAGGCAAATGTTGAACTATGTCTGCTTTAACTTGTAGGTTAACTAGCACTGAAATTGGTGGGTTAGTTTGGGGTGGGAGAAGAGGAAGGTTCTGTTTAATGGATTAACAATATTGAGTTATAAGCTTCATTAGATACTTGCCTCCACAAAACTCTGAAACGGTCTTTTAAATCATGCTTGATCCTAAAGGACTGAAGGTCCTCCATCCTTTTGAGAGAAGCCAAAAGTAACCTGGCCACCAGCCTGACAGACCCTGTGCAAAGTCCTTGACCCCTTTGGTTGCCTCTGTGGTGGGGAGTGAAGCTCTTTACCATGCAGGACCTCCTGTAGGGTTTCAGAAGTCAGCTTCCTTGCTGCTCTCATGTATTTGTTACTTAAACAGGGGCCTGGTGGAGTTGGTGTGGGATATTTGTGTAGCCCTTGAGGCTGTGGTCTAGTGGTTAGGGAGATGTTGGGAGGAAGGTTGGACTTGATGATCCTGGAGGTCTTTTCTAACCAGAGTGATCTGTGATTCTATGATTCTACTTGGCTGCAAATACAAAAATAAACCCCATCATCTCTGTTAACATCAGAGAGACCATAACACCCAGGACACACTCAGCCTTGCCAGCACTAAACCCTTTAGAGAAACAGAAGGGAGCTATTGGGAGGAGGTGGATAATACTTTGCAACTCAACTGCATCCCTGTACGTCCCTTCTAAACATTAGGCAGCAGCTACTGCTATTTCTCCAGTTCCTGATATTAAATTATTGCTGGGTTGATTAAACAGGCGAGTCTGTCAAGGTGGCTGTTAAATTGAATTGCCTTTTGTACAGCTGCATGTTCCTCGTGTCTTTTCAAGAAAACTGGATTTTACTGACAAGTGCACGTCACACTTCCATATCTCACATTGATTCTCCATTAATCTGCATTTCCTTGAGCACTTTAAAGGGAAGTTACACCGAGCTACACGGTGTCCTGATTAACACCTGACTGCAGAAGCATTTCTGCTGTGCTTGATTATTAATAGAACAAGTGTAGTTAATTGCATTGCTTGAATCGTCCCTGTCACTGATTAATGACTAAGTGCACTTCTTGTGTTTTTAAGATCTTTGACTGCAAAAGAAAAGCTCAGGGATTCACATACCACCTGAAAGGGTGTTTTTATTTCTTATGATAAAGACAACTATTTGTAGAGAGAACATTTGATATCTTATTACAAAGTGCAAACACATACCATCTAAAATTAAACAATTTTCATCTTGGCTTTTGTTGCAGCCATAGCAATGTGTGACTGATGCAACTCAGTGTGAAACAAAGTGTTTTCTGAAAGATTTAATGCAGTGCTTCTCCTCTGACTGAATTTAAACAAACTACATTTAAAACAACGTGGTGCCAGTCAGGAAAATGTAGGAATGAAAGTATTGTATACATTGGAAATTATGCTACAGCAGCCTCCTCACACAGCCTCCCCCTGCAATAGTTCAGTCTATGTTCATACCTCATCTCTCTTTGGATTTTAAATCTCAGGGGAAAAATAGGTGGGTAAGTTCCACACAGTATTGGTGTTATTTGAAATTGTCTCCATTCACATTTGCAACGATTGCTCTCCCTATTCAATGGTCTTCATACAGCCTTGACAGAGTTAAGTACTTGTATGTTTAAAGGGGCAAAGAAACCAAAATAGTAGTAGCAAAAACCTGAGTGAAGAGCATATAAACCTGTGATACAGGGCACCAGGTCTATGGAAAAAAAACCCCACTGCTAAATAACTCACTACACAATGGGAAATACCCTGAATGAAGGAAAGTGCAGGTCAGAGCTAACACAATTGCACTGGAGCCACAGAAACAACCAAAGAGAGAAAGGTGCCCTTGACAAGATCCACCCAAGTCAAGAGGCAGCGTGCATTGAGAGAAGCAAACAGCCTCAGTGGGATTCTTGCTAAATTTGATGGAAGTATTTCACCAGATGGACAATGAACCACTGCTATTCAGCAGCAAGATCTGTGTGTTCAGTGATTGCTTCTCAGCCTGCTGAGGACCCGTGACTTGAAATGTTTTCACATTTCCCTGCCTCCATCTATCAAACAATAATCCCCCACAGCAGTTCCCAGTGTGTCCCTGTATATCCTGGCTGCTTGATAATCATTTCATTGTCACTTGGCCACTGACATGGTCTCCATGGGTGCAAGCCTCTTCCAAGAACATGCCATAGCCTCTCAAAGGCCAGCTCCACCAGGAATACACCTAATTTCCCACCTCTGAGGAGCTGCTCATCCAGCAGTGGATCTTCATAGCTGCAACTCCTGTGGGAATCCAGAGTGACTTTTGGCACAGCTCTCAACAAGGGGGTGGCAAAAAGGTCCCACATTTAGGGCACATAGTGTGATTCACCTCCCTGATGTGGGACATGGCCTAGCAGAGGTTTTCTCCTGCTTTATATTAGCAGCAAGCCATATTTTCTCTTCTTTCATGCATATTATGTTGCCTGTTGAATGGGGAGAATAAACCTGGTTTTGTGGCCAGCTCTATGCTTTTGCTTTAAGTGAGAAATTCACCCCAAGACGCTGCTGAAATTCCTACACCAAAAAAAAACCAGGCCCTTTGAGTGGTCCCAAAAATGAATGCACAGCTGCATCACTGCACAGAAATTGTTATTTTTCAGACTGAAATTGAAGCCTCCCCTTTCTCCTCAAAGGGATGCCCTTTGTGCATTTCTGTGGGACCTTGATGATCGTGGTGCCTCAGCAGCAGGTGGTAGAATGGGAGCCACCTGACAGCAAAGAAACTCCTAACAAATATCAAAAGCTCAGCAGAGGATGACTCAGAGCAGGAGCGTTGGAGGAAGTGGGTGGAGAATTACCAAGTTTCCACACATTTATCTGGTTTAGTCATAGTTTAGCTGCTGAGAAGTTAAGCCATGGGGGGGAAAAAAAATGTAGGCATGTGAAGTGCCACTGCAGGTGCCTAAGCAAGATCAAAAAAACTCAGATGTGGTGGCAGCTCTGAAGCACAGGTGCAGGCAGCAGCAGAACTGGGGGGTTTTGACTGTCTCTTTTAGATTAAGAAGGTTAATCTCATCCTGGATCTGCCCCGGGCTAAATGAAGGGAGGAAAGAGACTTTCCAGCCTTCTACTTGAAAGAAGGCTTCTTTCTTTCTACTTGGAGGGGGCCTGGAAGATCTCTTTTAGATTAAGAAGGTTAATCTCATCCTGGATCTCATCCTGGATCTGCCCCAGGCTAAATTAAGGGAGGAAAGAGACTTTCCAGCCTTCTACTTGAAAGAAGGCTTCTTTCTTTCTACTTGGAGGGGGCCTGGAAGAAAGATGGAGTTATGACAATTTTGACTCTCTCTTTTAGATTAAGAAGGTTAATCTCATCCTGGATCTCATCCTGGATCTGCCCCAGGCTAAATTAAGGGAGGAAAGAGACTTTCCAGTCTTCTAATACTTGGAGGGGGCCTGGAAGAAAGATGGAGTTATGACAAGACAAGGGGTGATGGTTTTAAACTAAAAGAGGGAGATTTAGACTAGATAAAAGGAAGAAACTTCTTGTACTGAGGGTGGTGAGCCCCTGGCCCAGGTTGCCCAGAGAGGTGGTCACTGCCCCATCCCTGGAACCATCCCAGGGGAGGTTGGCCAGGGCTCTGAGCACCCTGCTCTAGCTGGGGATGTCCCTGCTCCCTGCAGGGGGGTTGGACTGGATGAGCTTTAAAGGTCTCTTCCAACCCAAACCAGTCTATGGTTCTATGAAAGCTTCACCCACATCAGTCACTCCCTATCCTCAGATGAAGTCTGATGGTTTGCTTGGTATGACACAAGGCAGTGCTCCATTTTGGTCTCAGCAGTGGCAAACTGATGAATTCTGGCATCCACAAACATCTCAGTGGAAAAAAAAAAAATCTTATTCTCACAGAATTAATCCTTACAGAAACCACGTTTTGCATTGAAGAAAATTTCTATTCAAAGAAAGAAAACTTCAGTGACAAATTTTACAGTCTATGGGTTGATCCTCGTTACCTTTTTTTTATCCCTTGATAATTTTTTCCACTGGAAAAGAAATCTTCCAGTTTTTGAATGGTTTTGGTCCTTGGTTGTAGAAAGGCCAAACTCTCTCTGTAGTGGAGATTCAAGGCAGCTTTGTTTACATTTTTATTTATACAGCCCTGTACCCATAACTCAGACCTTCCTACTTAATTATCTCATTTTCACATAACTGATGACAGACTATATTACACAATCCAAAGGTTCCTTAAAAATCTAAGAGCCATCAAGATGCCACAAAAAGCCAGCAAGCTCCATTTTGTCTTTTATTGGCCATCTGCCACCCCTGGGACCGTAGTCAATAACGATCTGTCAAACAATTAACACAGCTAATAAATAGTCAGAAAGTAACCTAATTTGCCAGCCACTAGTAGCCACCAGTTGGAAATTAATGTACTGTAGCTATTCAGTCCCACACCTGCCACCCAACCAGATGGAGAGGAAACACAGAATAAGAGATGATTGATGAGGAAGAGGATGTGCAGCGTTAACAGGTTGTTAGACCTGGAAATCCCATTTCTGCCAGGTAGAGATGTGACCAGAACAACCTTATAAAGGAAAGAGCCCTGCAAGAACTGCTGAGGTGCCACACAAACCCACAGCCCTCCACACGCCTCTCCCCTGGTGAAGTCTGGAAATGTTCTGGGCTTTCTGCTGACTCCAAAATTTTCAGTTTTATGCCTTTCAGCAAAGAGAAGGGTGCAGAATACTAATGCAGCACATGGAGCCCACGATCAGGGCTTCTCAAACCTTGCAGAGTCCTGATTGATTTTGAGGTCTGAAGGGACTTTATCAGAAGCACAAGTTGCAGAACTGCACCCAGGAATTCTGTCATCAAACCAGGAGCTTCTATTTGAGCTACAGCATGACGTGACCATTTGGGAAATCAATCCATGTCTCACTTATGAATTCCAGACTGATTTCTGATAATCTGTGTTACAATGACCCAAATCTTTCCACGTGCAACCTCATGCTGGGTATTGGAGTCCAGCTGGGGAACGACACACACGTGCCTACCTGTGAAGCCAGTTGTTAAAGGCATCATGTGGAAGAGACTTAATTGGGGGAGAACAAAAGAATAATGGAATTGTTGATATTGCCACTTTTTCTCCAAGCTCTCCGTGGGGTTCTGAGAGCTGAGAGCATGTAGTTTTACCCTATCTGGGCAAAAAGATCAGGGATTAGTGTCACGCCTTAAATTCATGAAGCCTGCAAAATTCAGAAGTGTTGCTCAGAATGGGAGAGAAGCTTAAGCAGAAAAGAACAGTGGGGTTTGGATTTATAGAGAAAACATCTTAACACAGTGATCAGACAAAACAGAGAAATTTTATGTAGCAGTACACTAGGATAAGGAGTGTTTGTCTCTTTTTCTGTTTATGAACCACTTAAGCCTCTCTTCAATTATCCAAATACATTAGTGAGCGTAGACAAGAAAAAAAATCAGTGGCAAATTCAGCCTCCATGAAATGCTTTTTAATTCTTGACTCTCTCCTCCTGCATTCAAACACAGACAGCTGCGGCTCAGGGCTGAAGAGATTCAAGGCTTTTGAAATTCATGGCAACTGCTGAGAACTTCATGGGAACTGCTCCCTCCTGTGGAGCAGCTGCTGAGCAGAAGTGCACCCAAGAAGTACAGCCATGGCTGCAACCATCACACCAGGGACCATTTTTGGCATCATCTCTGAGGGATGGTCAAGGAGTCATCTCCTATAGGTGGATATGAAGCTTCAGTTACCATTTTGTAGAGGGCCATCATGGCCAGGTGGAGAACTCACCACAGCAGCACCCAGGTGGTGGAGAAAGGAAAAAAGAAAACACCCAGCACTGTGTGGTAGCAAAATAATTAACTCCACTGCAAGAATGATGTAAATTCATCGTGGTTGCCAGACCTGGATGGGAAGATGAGGCACCTCACAGCTCTCGGCACCAGGGTTGATGTGATCAGAGCAGCATGAGGTTGTGTGTGCTTTGTAGTGATCTTTAGGGGTGGTTTTGCCTTGTGAAATTGCTGTGAAATGAAAAAGGATTCCACAGCACAGTTTTGTGGTATTATTCTAGTTCTGTGGAATTCCCATGGCTGAAAGTTCAGGGACAGGTGAGTTGTGGAGTGTCCAAGGGTATGGCCACACACATCCCCCCGTGACAGTGTTTTATTGCCCTCCCATACAGTCCTGCACCAGCTCTGCTTGTGTTCATGAGAAGACATGATGGTTCAGGGGGTTAACTGAAAATATTCTAAGAAACAACACATTGAGATCACAAATCCAGAGCATTTCCAGAGCTCACATTCTCTTAATGAAGAGATTGCCCCCTACAGGAAGGGGCAGTAGAAAGTGAAGCAGGACTGATGGTGCAATGGGAACCAGAATCACAGAACTGTTCTGAGTGTAAAATGCCCTTCAGATCATCAAATCCAACATTCCCCCAGCACTGCCAGGCCACCACTAAACCATGCCTCTCACCATCACATCTCCACAGCTTTTACATCCTTCCAGGGATGGGGACTCCACCACTGCTCAGGGCAACCTGGCCAGGGCTTGACAACCCTTTGGAGGAAGATGTTTTTCCCCAATGTCCAACCTAAGTCTCTCCTGGAACAACTTGAAGCTATTTCCTTTTGTCCTATGTCTTGTTCCTTGGGAGAAACGACCAACCCCCACCTGGCTCCAACCTCCCCTCAGAGAGTTGCCAAGAGCCCAAAGATCTCCTCTGAGCCTCCTTTTCTCCAGGCTTCTTCTACTGACCATTTGCCCAACTAAGAAGGATATCAACAACAGGCAAACCAGCACCCAAGTCCTCCCTCTGCTCTTAAATCACAGGCCAACAATCCAAAGTGCCAGACTTCTGGAAGGAGGAATAAATCAATCCATTCACTCACAGCATGAGGTGTGCAGAAGAGAGAGAGCTGACTCCAGAACCACACCATGGTAGATGGAAGGATGCAGGTGATCAGTCCAATCATCTTACCCCACTGTCCTGGGAGCTCCACTTGCTATGAAGAATTGGAGAGTCCTTTCAATAGCCAGGACCCCACATGCATTACGTGGGCAAACCAGCCCACTGCACCCCCAGCAGAGTCAGCTCTTATAGAATTGGTTTCTTTCCCCACCTCCAAATTAATGTGGAAGGTGGGGGCACCTGATGGTGATCTCCTCATCAGTTCCCATCCAAGCCTGGCCAGACCCTGGGGGAAAACCAGTCAGGAGGATCCTGGTTGTGGGCATCATCCATATGCCAGCTGTCATTTAAGGCTGGGGGTTTAACCCCAGCACTTCAAGACTAAACACCCCCAGGTCCCTCAGCTGCTCTTCACAAGACTTGTGGTCTAGACCTTTCCCCCTTACCTCAGCAGCCCATCCTGTCTTACCACCTTTCAGACTGTACCTGATAGCAGAAGAGACTGGTTTGTGAGTGTAAATGTGTTTCAGGGAGGCTAGCAAATGGCACTGAACACAAGGAAGTTGTCTAATCCCATTAAAAATGTCATTATTAGTGTTAACTTGGGTTTCATAGGTGCTGTTGAGCCTCACCTAAATAGGTTTTCTCCACCTTAAAAGCTCTCAGTCCTGCACAAGACATGAGCAGCAGATCCTCAAGTGTAAACTGGACAAATCTAAAGTAGGGACAAGGGAAAACCAAAAGTATTGTAAGTTGAATCAAGGTAGTGTGGTCTCTAATTCATTTTTTCAATTATTCTCACTTTCCCTCCCCTTTCTCTTTCCTCCCTGAGCAGCAGTTAATCAGCACCTTTGAGCATTCATTTCCTCCATGCCAGAAACTCTGAGGAAAAGCAGAAGTATCTAAGGTGAAAAATAA
The DNA here is from genome assembly GCF_000691845.1 of Merops nubicus. Lineage (NCBI taxonomy): Eukaryota > Metazoa > Chordata > Aves > Coraciiformes > Meropidae > Merops > Merops nubicus. Next base: position 39,294 of record NW_008580663.1, on the reverse strand, counting down.
TAAAAAGTAAAATAGATGATATTGGCATACCTTTGCCTAGCAGCAGAATTTATAATGTATTCCTGCCAATCAAAAAAAAAATGAAAATTTAAAAAGACGTGCAAGAGGCAGAAGAGAGGAGAACTTAATATAAATATATCTTCTCAAAAGCAACGAGGAGACCATCGTGTCTATGTCCCTCAAGCTGGAAAAATTGTCTAGACAGAGTTAAAAGAAAGCCAACTAATTTTATATGCAGGCTATCATGGGCTGGGTGGCTTGGTGGAAGAAGAAATGGTGGCAAATGCATATGCATGTAGACACCCCCCCAGGAGATCTTACAGTGGGAACTTTGACAGACCTCCAGGACAGGCTGTGAAAGCAGATGTAGGATTGAAAAAAATCATCTTGACTTCTGACTGGGGAGGATTTCAATTATTTTGGCATAAAATGAAACGGAATGATTTCAAAGGTGTTTGTTCCTGGGGAAAGTCAAGAGTTGCTCAGTGCTCAAAGTGTCGGAGAAATGCCAGAAAAAAAAGGTCTTTTTTTCAATGCTAAAAGAAACCCAGGCATGGAACGGAATGATTTCAAAGGTGTTTGTTCCTGGGGAAAGTCAAGAGTTGCTCAGTGCTCAAAGTGTCAGAGAAATGCCAGAAAAATGTCTTTTTTCAATGCTAAAAGAAACACAGGCATGGTTTCCATCATCTGAATGAAGAGGTGGGTTACTTCTTGTATCAGCCATGAAGTTTTGGGGTGATGGACCCAAAAAACAGCTGAATGGGGAGATTTCCATGATTTGAAACGGAGCATCTCTTAAAGCACTTTTTCTCCCCACTGCTGGAAGATGTTATTGCCACTTGTTTCCCAGAGCTGAGACCAGGGAAACAGTTTCTTTGGGTTTTTAAGGGTGAAATGATAGAAAAGTTGAGTCCAGCAGTGTATTGGATCTGCTATCCTGGACAAAGAACATTCACCAATGTCTCTGGAAGGCATGAAGCACTCATGAGAGTGTGTGAAGCCACTGAAGCTTAGGAGCTTCTGTAAAAATGACCAACCTCAATGGCAAAACTAAAATGTTAAGTCAGAACAAAACGTAGGTGGACAAATATATAAATTCCCTGAAGAAATAACTCCCTGAGGACTGGAAAGCAGCTGGCTGACCCCATTGTTTCAAAAAAATAGTCCTAGGTGCATGCTGAAAAAAAAGATCAAGAACAGAAAACTTAGTGTCATTTTACAGAGAAAGTCACCAAAAGTTTTTTTGAAGATCAAATAGAAAAAAAAAAGCCAAAAGTCTACAGAATTAAACACAGTCAACAAGATTTCAGAAAAGAAAGGCCACGCTTCAGTAAGTTTTGCAAATTCTTCAAAAGCATGAATTGCCCTGAGGGTTGCAAGGACCAAATGTTCAGGTTTTCATAAAGACGTTACCCAAGGCTTATCCTGGGAGTATGTGTCTAAAGTGTGAAACCATAGAGTCAGAAAAATTTTAAGCAGATGCCATTTTACAGTGCTTTCCTCTAAACTGGGGGAAGAAGCAGTTGCTGCCTTCAGCAGAGTGACAAATGGCAAGAGGCATGGAAGGAGGAAGCTGAACTCTCCAAAATTGGAACAAATATAGTAGCAAACAAATACCTCAGTCGTACGTGGTGTGTTCTTCTAGACTTAAAAAGAAATTCAGTGAATTCTCTTTATTATCATGTTTGACAGGCTATGTGATTTGGCATAAATTTTGGATACCTAGGGGTTCCTATGGGCCCAGATCAAGTGACACAGAGATCAATATTTATCATACCTGGATGGAAAGAGCTGTGATTTAATTATGATGTTGTTTTTTTTTTTTTGATTGTGGCAAAACCAAATTCTAATTAAATAATGACTTGAAAATTGGCTCATGTCAAGCACATCTTTAAGTTTTCTTGACTTACTTGGTCTTTTCAAATTTCAAAAGGAAAAGCTATCTCAAACTTGAAAAAATGAAACATTTTACTCAGTGTGTGGAGTGGGATGTTTCAAGAACTTCAAAACCATTTGTTTTTTTCTAGAACAGGGAGATTTTTTCCATGTCTTTTTGTCCTCTGTAGAGATTTTTGATGAAGTGGTGCTTCTATTTAAAAAAAAAAAAAAAAGTGTTGGCGAATTCTCAATCTGTTCTATACCAAAAAAAAACCCCACAAAAGCCTCACGATATGGCTGGCAGTCATGGCATCCAATATTAGATCAGCCTTCAGCAGAGATTTCTAGACATCTCTAAAAATTCATAATTGAGAGGAGAACATTTGATCAACTGCAGAAAGAATAAACACATCACGAAGCAGAACAGGATGAAAATGGAGACCTGTGGGATAATAGCCCCTGAACCAGCACAGAGGTGGCTCAGTTGGTCCTTAAACCTCTAGTTGCTACATGTTTTAACTTTCAGGGTCACTATGCATTTGTTAAAGGTTTTACAGAAGTCATAGCATGATATTTCTCCTGCCACTGGGAGCTACAAATCAACCACGAACACAGCAGGAGGCAGGTGGGAAAGGTAAAGATATCCAGGGGGATATGGTCTTCCACCTGCTCAATCACCACCCAGTGGAGGTCAACATAATGTAAAGGAATAGAAACGTGCCTTCTGAATGCTAAATAATGTTTTTAAATGTTGAAATCCACAGAGGAAAACACTGGGAAAATTTGAGATGATGTGCTGCTTGAACAAGGACTAAAGAATATTTATCATAATACAACAGACCACTGAAAAAAAGGCAAAAAACTAGTTTGTACCTAAAAGAGACTCTTATTTACGTCTCAAATATTTCTAGTATTAATATTTTTCTTGGTAGAAAGAACTGCAGAAAATATTTGGAGAATCATTTTCAAGGCGCTTGCAGTTTCGGAAGCATCAATTCAAAAGATCCCAGTGGGTGACCTCTTACCCTGGCTTTTTCTTAAGAGAAATAAAATAAAGTAAAGCTTGCAAACTAAAACTTCCCAGAAAAGTCCCTGGGAAGCAGGAACTGGTAAGAAAAGCACGTAGATAGAGGCAGTGAAGCAGTCCAAGAACATTTCTGCCTCCTTATTGACCTGGGCTCCTTTGTGCCCGCTGTGGCCGGCGCAGGCTCCACGCCTTTGCCTCTTTGATGAGTACACAAGTATGAGCAAGGAAAGGGGAACCTATTTTTGGAACTGAGATTCGAGCCCTTGCATGTAAATGAGCATATTGTCTCCCATCTATTTCAAGGAGACCTGGAAATCACTGGGCATATGGTGCAGATGAAAAGGAAGCAGCTTTTACTGATGGATACTGAGCTTTTTATTTCGCCCGTGGCGTGGGTGCATGGCCAACACAGGAGCTGATCTAATAGGAGGTAAGAAGAATGCCCACAGTCCTTGGTTTATGAGTGTCCATAAGCTACTAAACGAGCTGCAGAGCAAAAGCAGCACCACCAGATTTCTCGGCTGATCTAATAGGAGGTAAGAAGAATGTGGATGCCCACAGTCCTTGGTTTAGGAGTGTCCATAAGCTACTAAACAAGCTGCAGAGCAAAAGCAGCACCAGCAGATTTCTCTCAGGCTGTCAAGCTCATGTCAGAGCACAGACGTGGCAGGATTTCGTGGTGACATTGGCCACAGAGCAGCTAGTTACATAGAGGCCTTCAGGGCTACATCAAGATCCTTTTTGTTTTTCTGTAGTTCTGGCCCTGGTTCTGGGAGATCTTTTGTTTCTGTCTAAAAGCTGCCTTTCTGTGAGGGCTGCTAGAAGCAAAGCCAAACACCCACCTCTGGTTAGTCTGGAGGAACTTGGTGCAGGACCCTGCCCCATGAGCATCCAGACCCCACAGCCCATCCCTTGGGGCTGTTCACACCTTTGAGGACAGGCAGCCATTAGCTTTCTTTTGGTGGCACACACATTTCTAGGGGAGGAGCATCCACCCTTCCCAAGGTCTGTCAGCTCTGGCCCTGCACCAGCTGCACGGGACCAGCCCTGGGGGCTGCACTGTCCTGGTGCTCCATGGCTGCCATGAGCTGGGCACAGCAGTAATCATAGCATGGGTTGGGTGGGAAGGGACCTTTAATGGACATCCAGTCCAACAACCCTGCAGGAAGAAGGGACATCCCCAGCTAGTGAAGGGTGCTCCAGGGTGCTCAGAGCAACAGCCAAGCTCACCTGGAATGGTTCCAGGGATGGAGCAGCGACCACCTCTCTGGGCAGCCTGGGCCAGGGGCTCACCACCCTCACTGTAAAACTTTTATTCCTTCTCTTTAGTCTAAATCTCACCTTTTTTAGTTTATAAACCATCACCCCTTGTCAAGTCACAACAGGCCTTGTTAAAATATCTGTCTCCATCTTTCTGAGAGGCCTCTTTAATACTGATAGGTCGCAATCAACCCTCCATGGAACCTTCTATCTAGGCTGAACAACCCCAACTCTCCCAACCTGGCCTGCCAGCAGCGAGGCTCCAGCCCCTCAGATCATCCTCCATAATCCCCTCTCACACTTCTACCTTCAAACCATCCTGCAGACCTTTCGTTTGGGTTTCTGCAGAAGAACCAGAGACCTTCATTCACCACTCTCCGCCTCTTAGAGTCAGCCAGCAGCAGGCGGTTCTGCCACACTGTCCTAGAGAAGACTGGAAGCAGATGGAGGGGGGCACGGAGTCGCCCTCATTTTCCATCTGCCACCATCTACTTTTAGCTCCACAACTCCTTAGGAGGGTTTTAAGTCTCTTGGCTAGCACTGTCTGCTCCAGGCCAGCCATAGCCCCAGCCCCTGCCCCCGGTGCCTCAGCGCGTGGTGTGCTGCTCTGCTCACAAACTTCCCAGGCATTCTGTGGATATTTTTAGGTTAAAATAAAAGCAGATGATGTATTGGAGGCCGTTGTGCACGCTGTATTTATGCAGCCCATAAAATATAATAGGAATATTTGCTAGCTTGAATAAAACATATTTGAAGACATGCGATTGTGGTGCAATATAGGACGATAAAACCCAAAACTTTCTCACAGGGAGATTCTGGCAGAAAATCACTTTTTTTTTTTTGGCTGCCATAAGTACAGACCTACTGTGTTAGAACAGCCTATGAGCAAAGAGCTCGGCCAATATAGACATACGGATTTCTGGTTAAATATCCTCAACAAGCAAAGAGTTTGTAATAATGTGGTAGGACATACAGTCTGCGTTGACAAAACTATGATGGTTTTGAAATGTTTAGTTTTAGTTTACTTTTCCTGGAATTGTAGAAGAGTTTGGGTTAGGAGTGACCTTAAAGGTCATCTAGTTCCAATCCCCTGCCATTGGCAAGGACACCTCCCATTAGACAAGGTTGCTCAAAGCCCCATCCAACCTGGCCATGAACACTTCTAGGGATGGGGATGGGGCATTCACAACCTCTCTGGGTAACCTAAGCCAGTGTCTCACCACCCTCACAGTGAAGAATTTCTTCTTAATAACTAATCAAAATCTAGCCTTTTCCAGTTTGAAACCATTACCCTTCATCCTACCATTACAATCCCTGATAAAAAGTCCCTCCCCAGCTTTCCTGTAGACCACCTTTAAGTTCTGGAAGGCTGTTGTAAGGTCTCCTTGAAGCCTTTTCTTCTCCCAGCTGAACAACCCCAAATCTCTCAGCTGTCCTTATAGGTGAGGTGCTCCAGCACCCTGAAACCCAGTAGTACATTTATTTATGCCAGTGGGAGTTCATTCATTTGAGGAGACTCTCAATGAGCATAGAATCATAGAATCCTTTACGTTGGAAGGGACCTTTAAGATCATCAAGTCCAACCATTGAGCCATTAGGGCTCTAAAGTCCTCTGCTAAAACAGATCAGAATCTGTCAGGGTTGGAAGGGACCACAAGGATCCCCCAGTTCCAACCCCTCTGCCATGAGCAGGGACACCTCCCACTAGATCAGGCGGCCCAGAGCCTCCTCCAGCCTGGCCTTAAAGACCCCCAGGGATGGGGCCTCAACCACCTCCCTGGGCAACCCATTCCAGTATACATGCAAATTTATTTTAACTCTTCCTTCATAGCTTATTTGCCCATTTATTAACTTATTTGGAAAAACTTTAATATATTTCTGTTGTTTTCTGCTAGCTGCTGACTCCTTCTTATAAAGGGCAAATAGTGCTAAAAGTGAACAAGCTTGTGTAGTTTTTCATGGTCCAATGAAAACATAGACCATGAGAATAGAGAACACAGCAGAACATAATAGAGAACATAATAATGGGCATAAAGAACATAAGAGAGAACATAATAGGGAACATAACAGACACACACCAGTGGAGGTGACATTCCTTCACGAGCAATTGCTGTGATACATAATTCTAAAGTAGTTTACAATTCAGGACCTCAGAAGTGGGGGAGAAAACAGTTTGGTAGCCATTAAATATATAAAGACCTTGTGAAACGACCTCAGGGACAACAAAAAGCCCTGGCTGTGACTGTGGAGCTGTTTATGAACAAGACTGAGAGATAGGATTGCGTTGGCAGGCATGGTCCTGGGAAGGGCTTCCCAGTCTTTTGCCCTGTGTTATTGTCTTCATTGATTAGTTGTGGTTAGGAATAAGTTTAAAATCCCACCTTCTAAATTTTGATGAACCTGTTGTTTGACATGTGGCACTTTAGTATTTCCACCCAGCTAATTAACAGGCACAACTCTTCAAAGAAATATATGGACAAGACTGAAACATTCTGCTTGCATGAGAGTAGAGATTGCAACTACCCTGCTTCTTTTGGCATTGTAATAATTGCTCCACACGTAGACAATACACTTTCTGTCAAGTGAAAAGCAGAAGTCTGGGTGGAAAATTTGATTTGAATTTAATCATCCTCCTCAAGACTCAAATTTCATATGAAGAGTGGGTTCAGGATCTGTTTTCAGATGGAGCTGTTATTATTTTTTATTAACTAATTAATGATATTTCCATCTTGGAATCACAGAACAATTTCAGCCGGCTCTCATCTCGTGAATTTAATAGACTTTAAAGTTGAGTTTAGCTTAGATCCATTTGAGCATCTCTGTTCTCATTAAAAACAATAAAAAGAAAAAAATCCCAACCCGTTCACCTTGATTTCTCTTAATGTGAAATTTGATTGTATTGAGAGCACAGATTGAAGTGGCCATTTGCAGCCTTCCATTGTAGCACATTTCCCACCATTTAATAAAGATCATGATTTCTTTCCTGTCCCTGACACAGGCATTTGTCACTCAATATTTCCTGCTACTAAACTGAAGTGGAAGAAGCTGCATCCTTGAGCTGGAAGAGGCAGCAACCACAGCGTGCAGTGCAGTGGCCCCTCCTTTGCCCAGGGAGACCCTTGGCTGGTTGGTCACCTCCATAATATCAGAGGTTTTACAGAAAGCCCTGTGTGGTTTTGAAGAAAAAAGTTGGCACATCTCTACACGTTCTCCAACTCACTGTCACCTTTCATTAGCATTCAATGAACCTTCTCTTCTGCCCAGCCTGTGTTTAATTTAGAAACAATGTGTTGGGCTTGTCTAAAAGAAAAGGAGGAGGGGGGAAGAGGGGAAACAGGTTTTGACTCAGAGAACTTGATTGTGTGAAATCATGCACTCAGCTAAAACAGGACATAAAATTTAAATTTTTCAAAGACTCATGGTCTTTTAGTCATGTTAATCCAAAGAGAGCCACCAGAGACTCCAGCAGAAAGTGCTGCTCTTTGCTGGATAAAGCAGAACATCTGTTTTTCAGAAAGGCTTTTTTTTTTTCCCCTCATTAAATACATTAGTCCACTTTTAATGTCATGAATTAGAAAAATGTGGGATTTTTGTCCTAATGTACATACAAAGATTGCAGAAGATTGCAGTTGAACTTGAAGAGCAAGAGGTTCTCAGCTCGAGTTCTAGAAAACCAATGAAAATTTGAATAAACAATAAACTGAAGATTTAAAACTGATGCTATGGGATCTCATTAACATCACATCTGTTTATGACACCTCTCCAAAACGTTTTTGTCAAAATGAAAAATACTATTTGAAAATAATTCTTCAATCCTTATCCTGAGACTTAAATTTCATCACAATTTCTTACAAGGGATTTTCTTATCCTTAAAAACTCTTTCTGAAGATGAAACATTCCAAGTTTCTTTTGATATGTGGGAACCAACCTCAAAATTTCATGTTCATTATTATGGGCTAACTGGTTTAAAGATATTTTTCTTATTTTCTTTTATAAAACTGTGACACTCTATGTAATAAGAAACTCAGCATGAAATATTTCAGAAGAATCTGCAAATACTCCATGAGTGGAAACATCTCTGGGAAGAAATAGCCAGAGACAGACTTATAACAGTGAAGCCCATCAGATATATAGAAATATTAGATATATTCCCTACTTTTCTGTGAATTTTTGGGTAAGGTCTGCTGCTCAGAGTAGAACTTTATCACAGAAGATCCCACAACACTTTGCAGCTGTTGATGATGGAGTTTGGCCAGATCTCTTGAAATCTGGAAAATTTACACCCATTTTCCTTTTCCTTAGGTTCAAGCTACGTGAGAAACCTAACAAAGATCCAAGATCATTTTGTTTTTAGGAGCTGGATTCCTTATTCCACACGAACAGAATCAGGCCTGCAGGTTTCACAGCAGAAAATGCAGGACACTCGTGGTGGCACATCCAGAGCAGGAATTGCAGCAGGTCAGCCTGAGGCAGGGCTGTAGGTGATTGCCCCATGGAAGGACCTGAGATGAAGACAAATAATCCTGGAGTACTCCTGAAAACTGAAGGAAACGGTGCCAGGTGATGACTGCTAGATGCACTGGGAAGTGAGGAGGAATTGAACTCAGTTAGATGATGGTTTCTAATGGACAGAAGTGATGCTATGAGACGGCTGGTTGGGTGGTAGGCAAATGAAGAAGGATGGCTCCAGGTAACTACTGCTGACTGCAAGTGAGGAGATCCAGGCTGAGCAACGTCAGCCAACTCCTGCTAAGTGGACATTTGGGGAATGAAGATGAACAACGTCAGAGGAAAACTGCTAAGGAAATGTAAGTCAAACAAAGATTAATAATGTCAAAGGATTATTACAGAGACTATATGGGGGAATGAAGATAAATAAAGTCAGTCAGTCGCTGAGCAGATATTAGACAAACAATGTTGAATATAGTGAGATAAAAAAGATACACAGCACAAAAGATGCCTACAAAAGATTCCTTGCAAGTGGGTAAAGAACACCAACACTTCTCCCTGTACACACAGATCTTTCTTTCCTTTCCCTCCTATTTTCTGCAGAGATTTCTCCTTCAGTCCTAACTCTGCTTAGTTTTTATAAAGTCCTCTCTCAGGTATTTATATATTTGGGCAGGAAAAGACTCTTAGTCTGGGACTAGATCCTTTTTTCTCTATAGTAGCATCACTCAAAATGATAATGGAACAAAACCACTCTGATGTGACTGAGGATGAAATTTAGCACGATTCGTTTTGGTCAGGAGTAATAAACAAGAGAAGCTACACAAGGAACAAGAAATGCCAAATAATGATACCTGCTGAGAGGAAAAAGAGAAGTTAATTACAATAATTACAGAAGGCTCCAAAGGAACATCCTGGAATTACACGGCCCATCACTGAAGTGGGATTCACTGGTCCCTTCTGACCTGCTCGTGTGAAAACTGTGGGTTTTCAGGGGAAAAAGGAAATCTGACATTCTCAAGAAAAAGAAAAGGAATTAGATGTTAGCTGATGTGAATGACACAATGAATAGCCAAGTGGGTAGTGACAAATAGACTGCACCTCTGTTCTAAACTGAAGCAAGCAGTAAATAAAAGCCTCTCTTGTAGTGCTTCCTCAATTCAGAACCATTCTAATGGGCTGTGTTATCACCATCTCCTTCTTTTCCATAACATACATTTGCCAGGGTAGTTTCATTGATAAATTTGGGATTGTTCACAACTTGATTCGTTGCTTAGCATGAGGATTCGTGTGTCCTGAGTCTGTGTGATCAGGACACGGTGCCAACTAGATTTTGGAAGAAAAATACTGCATTGTGAGCTACTTTTCCAAAGTCAGGCCACTTATTGGGACATTTATGGAAGAAGCATGGTCTTTCTTGATGCATATTTGCAAATATAACCAAGGTAAAATGTCCTTTTTTGATACATGTACCAAGCCTGTTGCTCCAAGTGTGGAGTTGTTAGCCATGGACACAGCTTCTGGGGCAGGACAGTTTGCTGACCAACCTTCTGTAGTTAAAATCATGTCAAAATATATTATTTATCATTTAATGAGGCATGCATGGCCACTATATTCTGCCAACACTGAAGATGTGACAAATGAAGATTCATCTGTGCCAAACATTGAACATTTTCTATTAACTTTACAGTCACCACGAAATATTAGGTCCCAGGTTTTAGGCTTTAGAATTCGGTCTGAATGAATCCAGGCTAAACAGCCTGGGTAAATGAGACAGAACACACAGTTCTACTGTGCAGACAGGATTAAATTGAGACCCAAATTAGCTGTATTAATCACGTATGGGCAAGGGGAAATAGCTGCTGTGCCAATGGCAGAATTTGTCAACAACACAAGGTCAGCACAGGAAATGGTTCAGTTATATATAATCATCTGCCACATATTGTGTGCTAGTGCAACAAGCAAGAAGAGGACTATAAATGACATATAAAACAAGTGAGGCTTCTCATTGGCTGCCCAAATGAGTGACTTTTGGTTCTCCATGGTAATTCATTTCATCTGTTATTTAAGGGAGCTCTCAATTACAAGGTCTCCCAGCACAGCACGCAGCTCCAACAGTAAGTACATGGCTTAATTTAGTGATTTTGGAGACAGAAGAGCTTATTACCATCATCTAATCTGTCCTGTTGCTGAACAAGGGCAAACACTTCCTCCTGCAAAAAAGAACATGTTTTTGCTGATCTAGATCATCATCATCATTGTGTCTCCTGCCAGTTTTATGCAATGAGTGTTTGTGGTAGGAAAAGAGTTCAAAGAATGGAAGATGGAAAGTAGTGAAGAGAGGCCATGAGGCTTCTGTCATGGGGGGAGCACAGAGAATGAGGGATAATGGAATATGGGACCCAGGCAGGGTCAAGACTAGATGTAGGGACTTTTACCATAAGAGTACAAACTTGTGGAGATAATCAATAGGAGAACCAGAGCTTTTCTTGCACTTAGGGCTCTAAGTTCTTCAAAAGAGATCAAATGCTGCCTTTCATGACAGATACCCAGAATCAAAGATGACTCCAAACAGAAAGTCAATTAATATGGAATTATAGAGATATTGGAGCATAGGTGAACTGAAGCAAAGTTTTTCTTCTACATCCCCTGCAAATAAAATATTCTTAGAAATTATTTTAAGCATCTATCAGCAATTCAGAATACAAATTTACACCACAAATTCCGTGACTATTTGGGCTGAAATAAATTTCTCAGATTCTCTTCCCAACAAAAGGTACAGACCTCAGATCTCTCTCCTCCATTATGAGTTTTGTAAGATTACTCAAAAGGCTCACATAGATACCTCTGAAGATAGAAAGAAGAAAAGCTTTAATCCTGGCCTAATTAAAAGGAGCCATCCTTTAGATGAGGCTGTCTTTGAGTTTCTCATTGTTATACTATTTATCTCTGGAGGACTTTCCCTTTTCTTCCTCACCGCAGCTGAAGTCTGTGTAAGATAAACTTTTGAACTTCTGTTTCATAAAAAATAAAGGAGCTTAAGATATTCCCAGCTTCACTACAGGGAAGACAAGATATTTGTCTCAGTGCATCATGACCTACCCAGAGTGAGACTCAGCAATGCTCCTGCCCTCAACAGAACACAGAAAGTAAAAGAAAGCAAGACAGGTTCAAACCTCAGTGTGGTGGAAATAAGATGGACAAAAAACCCACTGAAATGAAAATGTCTTTTGGAATTGCTCTCATTTCATGCCAATGAAAAAGAGTTTGGAATTGGGCCCACAAACCTTCCAGTGAAAAACAAGCCAAAACTCAACCTCCCCAATACTCAATGGCAGCAAAATTTGACCTTCAGTGAGCTTGGAGATAGGGTTGGTGGATTGGGAAAAATCATTCCCTGTGCAGATGTAAGAAATGTTTTATTTTATCTGTATGAACTCCAGAGATATCTACTGCAATCAAACCTGCAATCTTCAACATCAAGAGAGAAAGGAATGCTGTTAGAAAATGCTTCTAGCTGCAAGGAGGAAGCTGTTACACTCTCTTAGTCCAGCTGTTATCACTTATGTACGAGCTTATCACGAGACTAAAATCCATGTAACTGTAACTGTTATTACAGAAAGGAGAAAGGTGTTTGCTACAGAAAGGTGAGAAGAGAATGGCTGCATTCAAACAGAGCTGAACATCAGTTATAAGCAGACAAACCTTTATTTTTTGGTCTTAGAGAAAGCTCCCTAGCTAAGTGGTAAATTGCAATCGTCACCACATCGATCAGCTACAAGGAAACATAATTATATATACACTGAGGTAAATACATCATGCTCACATTACTTCTTCTCTACCCTTGATTCTGAAAAGGCATCTCAATGAGATGGTGTGAGGACCCAACAGTTACTCAGCAGCACTTCATACAATGCATAAAAATAGGTGGGAGCACACAAGAGCTTTGCAGATTTCAGGTCCAAAGATTCTTGTTGAAATACTGTATCTGAATGCTCTCCAAGTGTGATTTTTATGTGAGATCAGATAAAACCTGTTCTCTACAAATAAAGCCTTTGATACTCACAGCATTGAAGCTTGTGGAAATAATATTTGGCTTGCCAGTCTTTTAAAAAACATTGTCCCTATGTAAAGAAAACTCACAAAACCACTTATCTCAGCGATGATTCCCTCAGAGATATACTGCTTTAAACTCTTCTAAACTCTCTCCTAACAGCTCATCAAACTCCAGTGCAGTGCTTTGTTCCCAGTATTATGCATGTCATGATTCTCACACTCAGGATGAGTTTCAATGCACACTCAGCAAAGGAATGAATGATTTGGTGATATTAATTAAGGATGGCTGAGGCTACAAAAAGTATCTGCCTGGTGAGATAAACTGCAGGCATAAACTTTTTCTACCAGTTTGAAGAGAATGGCCTAAGTAACTCATCAATAGATTCTTTTGAAACGACCTTTTAAGGCTGAATTTCAGCTAGGAGCTGCCTTCTTTGCATCATGTATATCTTAAAGATCAATGTTAAAAGATTATGGAGCTGCAGCACATAGTTCTTTGATATTTGTTCACCTTCCTTCCAAAGCTTTCTTTACTCGAGGTTTGCTTTTGGTCAGGAGTGGGATTAGTCTCAGTGAGTGAACCCACAGAGCAGCTCCTCAGATCCATAATATATTTGTCTCAGCAGGATTCTAGATTGGTTCTCTGCTGTAGGGGCTAAAAACCTGACAACCTCGTTTTCCAGCTTGGGTGTCTATAGCTGTGAACCTTGACCTCTGCTTCCAGGAATAAATGCCTGGATTAGACTCCTCAGGATTGTTCCTGCATCACAAAGACAAAAGTCACGTACATTTAATTTCAGTGGGTGCCAAATCAAGTTGATACTTCCCCAAAAGTATCAAAATATGGAGTTAATCTCTATGACATCTATTAAACCAGACAAAAAGGAAATATTATGGTACAGAAATGCAGCTATAGAGTTTCATACAAGTTTCTTCTGCAAACAGTGTTAATATTCCCCTTAGGCACTGCTGGGGAAGTTTTCCTGGTGATGTGTACTGAGAAAGAATCAAGATAACTGTTTACTCCTAACTGAGTTTTTATTCTCCCAAGTACAAGTTTACAGACAGGCTTCAAATCAATGCCTCTGGTACCAACTGCTTCTCTCCAGAGCATGCTGGGTCCACAGGTATCTATTGAGACCCATTTCATTTTCAGTTGGGAATATCCCAGCCCATGGATTAGCAGTTGTGAAGAGCTCCCTGCTCTGTTTCCATGGCCTTCCCTGCACTTGTGGAAGAGGGAGAAGGATTTATTTCTTTGTATTCTACCCCTCCTAAAAGGATTACATTAATATGTCCCAAGGGTGACAGCAGCTAAAGAGTATTTGTAGCCATTCTCCTTCCCCATTTAACTGTGGAACCTGATTAATACATTATGAGATCTAGTCATTTGATTATTTTTATGTAAACTGGTTGAATTTGGAATGGATTTATTCACTTTCACTATATACAAGGTTTTCTTCCCAACAGACATGTCACTGAGGGATATTTGATGAAAATCACACATTATCTTGCCAGTGTCCTAATCCCTCTGTTTGGAGGCTATGCTATGGTGGCAGATTCCTCCTTGCCCCATGGTTGTTTGCATTGTGTTTCATTGTTTTCTTCTTGTTATTTTTCCTCCTTGCCCCATGGTTCTTTGCACTGTGTTTCATTGTTTTCTTCTTGGTTTTTTTTCCTCCTTCATATTTCTTACTAAGCACTTCAGAGATTTTCCTGAGTTGAGGGTAAGACCTTGAGATTTTGCTTTTGTCTGCTTAGACTTAATTTTGAATTACTGTTTAACTTCTCTATAGCTTTTATACTTTTATATTCCAGGTATAGCAATACATAGCTGTCCTTGTCTTCCTCTCTTTATTTGAGATTTAACAGCTAGTAAATCAACTGACATTAAAATGACTCTGTGCAGAGGTTTAAGTGAACCAACGAGGGCATAATGCACCTGATAACCTGAAAACAAGTAATGGAATTTGAAGTGATTTTATTTAGAAAGTCATCTAGAGGTGAAGTTTATTTTGAGTTCTGAAGGGCTGAGCGTGAGGGGGTTTTTTTTCTGGTTTTGGGTTTGGGTTTTTTTTGGTTGTTGTTGTTTGTTTTCTTTCATGGTGAAATGTAATTAAGAAGAAGAGGCCTTTGTCATTTTAACTGTCATGATTCAATAGGTTGACTCTTGGTGCAATATGGAAGTGAGAGGAGCAGAGATTTCCATTCATGTGACATTGCATAACCCCACTGGTGTGAACAAGCTCAGTTCAGCCCAATATAAATCTCTTTGAAGAGTGTGCAATCCTTGTGACAGCACCTCCCTTCCCTGCTGAGGTGGAAATAAAAAGCTGGTGGCCAAGAAACCTGGGGAGTGGTTCTAGGGTCTCAGGGCAATATTGCAAAGTTAGCAATCCTTGACACATCTTCCTTTGGAGTGTGGAAGACCAGAGAGGAGCTGTTGTCAGGTTTTTTTTGTGTAAAGTGTGTGTGATTCAGACCACACCATGCTGTGTTGGTCGCTGAGGAGGTCACTAGTGTCCTCTCTTCAGCAATACTGAATGCCCTGGCAAAGACAGAGGTCTTCTTTAGGTGCTGCATTTTACTCAGCTCTTTACTCATTTTTTAGAAAAGGAAGGATTACTAAACAATTTATGGGTCGTTTTAAATGGGATTTATCCTGTGCAAGAGCAACAAGGGAACCAGAAGCTGGTAGCAAAGCTTGTGGTATTGAGAAGCACTTAACAAACCAGACTGTGAACTGTGACTTTAGATCTCACAGTTTGGGTCTTTGTGGTAGTTAGGGAGCAGAACTGGAAGGAACTCCTTTTAATCACAGTCAGTTTTGAGCTACTGGTGATGTCTGACATGGGATTGCAAGAACAAGCCCCTGTGCGCTCTAGGTCCCTGGAAAACTGAGGCTTTGGTAACCAAAACTGTCCATGAAGCCATCAGTCCTCTACAGGGTAGATTGGCTCTGTGTGAAGAGCCACATTGGGCACCCTCCACCAAAACAAAATTCAATCAGAATGCAGACCTTGCTGGGAGATGTTTTCAAGATGACTTACATCTCTTCAAGAGGTGAACTTAGATTTGAAGGTATTTGGCTCCTAACAGGCTTGATTCACAACTGTACAAATGTTAATGACAAAAATGCCATGGCCCTTTTAATCAGGAAACAAAATCTCATTGTGTTAAAACGTTCTTCTTTGAGGGAGTTGGAACAATTTATGAAATTAAGACAGTATAATCAGCAAGTTCAAATGCTGAAGCATGAATATTAGGCACAGCAATGTTTGCAGTGAATAGTCTCCAATGCACAGACTATGCAAGTGTTGTTTTTTTGGGAAGATCTATTGATTACATAGCTACAATTAAAGAAAGAATGGAAAAATCCACTTCTTTGACACACAGGTTGCAAATAACACATGAATCATTGGAAGTTGTTCATTTGGGTTAGCTCTTTATACTTCATGGCTTCCTTGGAGTCAATTCCACCTTTCAGCACTTCTCTTTGCCACCTTTCCTGAACCAGGCACCATTTGTAGCTTAAATTAAAGCTCAGTGTCAGTCCACACTCCAGCTTGGAGCTGAAAGGATTTTGAATATGAATTTGGAAGCCTTTAGCCACAGCTGAATGTCATGAACCCAGAAATTTGCTATTTAATAAATATCTAACGCAAAGAAAACTTTTTATTTTTCCAAGAAAATATTTCCCTTCTTTTCTCATTTATTCCATGGACTCTAAGAACATATTTTTGTGTAGATTAATATTCCTTCCATCTTTATTTCATGTCACACTGATGTTTGTTTTCTTTGTTTTGCTGAAATACTTTCAGTCCAAGTTGATTAGAATCAACCCAGCTTTTGTCTTGCAATTATACAGTCATTTCTTAAACAGCAAAAATTAGCTGAGCAATGAAGAGATGGGAATGGGATTCAAAGCAAACCTTCCCAACCTTTGCAGCCCTTTTTACAGCAGGGTTTTGAAATGACTTTGTAAAAAGACCTTTATAAAACCTTTCAAGAGCAAACAATTCAGACAATACTTGTTGGCAGAGGATTTTTGAAAGAAGCAGAAAATTAAATGAGCCGATTCCTGAAGCAGTTTTCATGAAGTGGTCAACTGGCCTAAAAATCCAACAGAATAATTAACTCCATTCTCCAAGACAAACTGAATTCAGGTGAGGGGCATGAAAATTTGTGGCATCTTCTCCTTTTCAGCTCATTCAAGGGCAAAGATAGATGTTTTGTAAAGAACAAAATGCCACCTTTTCTCTTTCCATTCTTTATTACAAGCAGGCAGACATTCAGATTTTGACTTCTAGGAGCCAACAGAATGTGAGCCAAAAACTTTAATGCAGATCAGTTTAGCAGCTCCAAAATGGAAACGTTACCAAAGCCAAAAACAACCCCAAATGGATACAGAATTAAAAATAAAGGGAACAAAGAGCAACAACAAACAATTGTCTCAGTGCCAGAGTGCTCACGCTGCAAAGTTCAGTTTTACTGGTGCTGAGCAACTGCATCTTCATCAGAGAAATGATCTGTGGGGAATTGGGCATGTCTGTTGATCAAGTTCATGTAGCTCTAGCAAATGCCACTCTTGAAAATCTTGGCCATCATGATTAAAAGCAGTGATCTTAGACATTAGCAACAGCTCAACAGTCCAAACAAGAAAATCTTGGCCATCATGATTAAAAGCAATGATCTTAGAGATTGTGAGTGAGAGCAACAGCTCAACAGTCCAAACAAAGGCACTCAGACTCTATGGAGCCCTTGTGTTAACAGCAGCATACTAATTCTGGGACTGGTTTGTAAAGAGATTGGCCCATAATGAGTCCAGGATCTTGAGCCCATCAGATAAACACCATCCCCAGGACAAGGAGGAGGGACAAAGTGTTGGAGCCACACCTCAAGAACTGCAATTTCATCATCTCTGGACTGATATGATGCATTGCAGTGTCTCCTTATCTCCAGGAGACCATGACTTCAGAATACTTGATAGCACCATTAAGCAGCTGTGTAGCACTTAAACCCAAACACAAAAACTCAGGCTGAAACAGTGGAATTAACTGAAGAGAATACAAATTAGCTAACAGATTTATTTCCTCACACTGACATAATAAACAAATATTGATGGTTTCCCGTGGTGTAATACATCCTTATTCACTGCTTCACAACTCACTTGGAGCTTCATCATTTTCTCTTCACTGCTTCTAAATGGGTGATTTATCCCATCCTCCTCAAAATATTAGTCTGTTTACAGTCTTCAGATAGCTAACAGATTGTGCATCATTGAAGTAACAATGTGGAGACTTGCAATGGATGATCCTCCTGCTATTCACCTTTATTTCCTTTTTTATGCATCAGAGTTTTAAAGAAGAGAATTCAAGCAAACTGCACCAGCTTTGCAGTGAAACATTTTGATTGTGGATCTTTGTAATGCCTTCTGAACAACCTCAGCACCTCAGAATGTCTCCTATCTTTTGAAAATGGTGAGGGGCATAAATCAGAGAAAGAGCACAGGCTTGCAAACCACAAGAAGAACCATGGACCCCAAGCTGTAACCTGAAATTCAAAGTCACACAACGTGGCACGGTGGAAAACTGAGTTGAGCTTTCAAATGAGTGGAGCCCAATTCAAAGGCAGTGATGCCCAAACACTCCTCACACTTGGTGTATTCACAATGCAGATGAGAATAGTGACACTCTCTCCTATCTTGAGCAGACACCCAAGCCCTAACACCATGTTTCTCAAAGGCAAACACAGAGTAATCACTGCAGGAACACTGACTGAAACAGTTCTGTATGAGAAACATTATTTCTAACTCTTTTCTTTACTCTCAGAATGAGAAATACTCTCATGCATTACACATGTAATACCTATTTTTCATACTAAAATACCCCAAATATTGAAAAAATGTAATAAATATCTTGGCAGAGTTTGTAGATGGAATCTTTGTGTATATAAACAGAAAGAGTTTATGAACTTTCATAAAGCCAGGATCCTATTCATGTGAATTAAGTGCCAGAGGGGTTGTAGTCCAGCTCTGGACTTGCCCAATCCCACAGAAATAAAACCATTCCTAGTTAAGATTCATAACCACTACAAAGTGAATTTGAAGATTTTGTATTAATTCTGAGATTTAAAAAAAAAAAAACTCTCATGTGATACAGCATTATTAAAATTTAAACAATAAAATGCTGGATGTTAGAAGTTTTCTGTGCAGAGACAATAGCTCTCAGGTAGCACAAGCTTAATGGATTTTGATTAAAATTACCTGACAGACTTTATTCCATTGTTTTCACTTCATTATGTAGAATTGCTTCCAGATTTATGATTTCATTTCTTGACATTAACATAGAATATAAATGAGAAGATACATTATAGAGTAAGCTCAACTGAGACTTGAGAGTTTGAAATCAAACCCTATACAGATCAAAATATTCACAAGTTGTTCTGTAGCACTTAAGTTTTATAAATGTGTTAAATGCCTAAAACTTCTTTCACCACTTCAAAATTTAAGACATGAAACTGTGCCTAATTGTGCTATTTTGTGTTGTATTCTGATACATCTGGGAAGTTATTCTATGTAAGATGTAAAATGAATCAAAGGCTGCCAGAAGGTGCAATTTGCTTTTGGGGCATTTTTGGAAGCAATATGTTAGAAAGTGTAATTCACCATTTGCTTTAAATGAGGGGGGAAAAAAACAGATATATCGATGGAAAGCAAAACTATTTTGACTGGGTTATTGATCTTAGAAAAAGGAACACTTTAATTAAATCTTCTATTTGCAATTTAATACTCTGATTTTGCATAAACAATCATTGGTGTAAAATGTGTCTGTAGGAGGCATGAAAATCACACTGCTTGCAAGTGTGGTGCACGTCTGCCTTGCTCAATATGAAGGAAAGTCTTCTTGTAGCAAAGGGTGGAAAAAAAACCTAATTTCCTAACACTTGCTTGGAGTTTCATTGGGATTTCTTACCTTGCTTCAAGGGTTGAATGATCTCACCCAGTGAGAGAGCTGGAACTCCAGGTAAACTGTTTCTACCCGTTATCATCCTTCTCCAAGACATCAAGGACATCCTCACTGGTCCCTCTACCTTGGAGAGGACCCCAAAGCACAATTCTTTTCCTTCTTGTCTTGTCCAGGTGCCCATAGTTGGTGTTTCTGAATGGATTTCATCCCAGCCCCAGGACATATATCTTGTGATCCACCCTGAGGAAAACAGGTCTCCTGGACTGAGCAGCTGGAAGGGAATCAAGCTGCAGTGTTTGTTGTTTTCTGTGCCTAAAGTGAAGACTCACTGCCAAAACCATCACACAGTCACAGGAAAACTGGAGAGCTCTTTCTGTTACTGGTATTAATGGCCTTAGGGGGACAAAATATTCCCCTTACTCATCACTAAAGTAGCCACTGGTGATTGAAGAGCCTTCATGTATCCCTCACTGTGGTGCAATTTTGCTCATCAAGCCCCATTTGCCCCTTTCAGCAGCACCTGCTGGACCCAGACACCACCTTGGTCCTTGACTTTGGCATGAGTTTCTGCTCCAGCAGCTCTGCTTTGCTGGCAAACATCTCCAACAACTGCATTGGCAGCTTTCACACCACCTTGGGGCCTGCTGACTGCTTGCTTGGCTGGACAGCATTTCTCTCTTGGATGCCTTTTTAAAATTTTTATCAAGAGGAATATTCCAGTTTTAATCCATCTGTGACACTGCCTTGCTGATACCTCTGATCTCTGGGCAGGTTGTGTTCCAATAATCCCACCTCTTCATGTTCAGTTCAGGCAGAGATCTGCTCTGACAACTGGAGTCATACACAATATTGTGTGCTGCTCCTACAGATCAGCTCAGTGGTTTTTTGGTCATTCCTTGACCTGAGGATCCTTTGCAGTTCCAGTTGATTTGATGGACCATTCTTTCCAATCACCCAGACCCTCATCTCTAGGAAACCAAACACATTTATATAGCATGGATCTGACCTGTTTCCTGCAGGACGGCGGCACATCTGAGGTAGACAATTTTATCTTCATAACCTTGTGGGCAGGTAAATCTGCTTACAGTAGGTGAATCCACCCCTAAAACATGCAAAAGCAATCTTTTAGGATGCTGAAATTTTATTGGCAAGAAGTACAATAGCCCAAGGAGAACATTAAGTGATCAAGGGGGTCATTAGTGCTGACATTAGTCATACTCTCAGTTAACAGCACTGCCTGCAAAGGCAGCACTCAGGAGATATTATTTCAGATATCCTAAAGCCAGGACAAACTACTACCCTGCTGCATTTGAATTCTCTTTTTAGAACTTGCAGCTAGAGCAGAGTTGGATAGAAACTCACTTTTGCAGCCCTGTGTGTTTTGATCACACCAAGACTGCATTAATAAACGTCATGGGATTGCCAGGAGCCCGACTAACATCTGCCAGCCCATCTTCATGCCTGCTGTTTGTAGGAGAACCTGTCCCCCCAGTCTATTTGCTGAAGGATTTCTTGTTAGCTGACACTCCTGCTGCACGATCTGTGGCAGCAGATTTACTTCCAACAAGTACCATGAGCTGCCTGAGGAGCAGAGTCTGTGTCCACCAGCTGACCCAGGAATCAACGGACACTTTGGTGGCTGCTTTTCACCCACATGGAGGAACATCTGTAAAGCAGAACAACCAGAAAGCAAATACACAGTTCAAGCCTTTCCCTGGTCTTTTGCTTATTCTGGAGGAAAACTAATCAATTCCCACAACTGCTGATAACATGAAACTCCTGCACGATCAAGTTCTTTGCTATTTCACTGAATTATTTCAAGTGGCTATTCCTCCGTGTGCTTTTCCATTTCTGCATAGCTGTAGATTTCAAGCTTTCCTCTACAGCACTGCAAAACATAATAATCCTGCTTCTCTCCATCCAGCATAACAACATCTTGAGATTGGCTAATAAATCTCATTTTAAAAAAATAATAATACATTCCTGATTCTTTTGATTTGCTCTCAGGTTTTCTAGATTAGATTTCTCCTGCTTTACGTTGCAATTTTTCTTTTCTATCTACAGGGGATAGGAAAACAGCTTTTTTTTTTTTTTTTTGGAGTCCAAAACTGAGATTTACATGAAAAATCAGCAGCTCAACCTTTAAAGAAAAAAAAAAATCAATGCAAATGATTAAAGCTATGGTAACATTAGAGTGGTGGATACCAGATTTGCAGAAATATCTTGATAAAATGATATTTGAACCCACTTGCAGGATCCCTTAAAGCCCAAATATATATTTTTTTTCTTCTTTTCTGTCAAATCATAAACAGTTGTGATTGGAACACATGGATTGAATCTTTGGAATGAAATTATTCAGGGAACTGAGCTCCTTTTCTGCTGTGACCTGATCAGGATTGGTGCCCATTCATGCCTTTTATTGAATATTCACTATTTACAGGGTGCAACTGGTCTCCTGAGTTATATGGGTTGGGCTTGTCTGATGACAACCACCATAAGAACTAAAAAAATAGGGAATACTCTTGTTTACATGGAAATAGAGATATATGGAAGAACAACACCCAGACCTCAAAGATGTACAAAGAGATACTCACAGAAATGTTTGTGAATATTGAAGGATTAAAGGACTTGAATACAATTAAAACCAAATTGATTTCTGGAATTCAAAGGAACGTATTCAGAATTTGTTTGCAGCAATCCAAAAGCTCCATTAAGAAACTATTTGAGGCTTCTTCAGTGTGTAACATCCCTTGGAAAATTAGTTGCTGTGTATGTGTGCTCATGTGCATCTAAAGGAAAGGCTGAGCCCTGAGTGAATACCTCTCATTCTGATTTACTGCTCATTCCTGAGCTCCTCTCTCCTCCTAGCTGGTGTAAATCAGTGTCACTGCTATGAGACACAGCATCTGGCTTCTAGATTTCAAGATTCCACCATATCCCTGGATTTATTTTAAGTTGAACACAGAAATTAGCCATTAATTTTTATTACCACAACACTGAGCTGGAAACGAGTAGCCTGGAAAGGGGCAAACCTGACCTCAGTTCTGCTGGTGTTTTCTGCTCTGTTTGTGCTGGGACTTCACCACAGTTACACTCCTTTAACCTTTGAAAAAGCAGATTTGGCTGGGATTTGTTTTCCTCTTTTGGGCAGTGGTAGGGAAGCGAGGGATTATTACAGCAATATTTGAAAGTGGCTAGAAATTAAAAATCCAATAACTTCCCTGGAAATTGAGGCCTTGTATTTTACTGGAAGTTCACATTGACAGCAGTGGGTCAGAGGCTGGAGAGTGTGTTTTATACCTCCAATGAGTAACCGTGGTGTCTAGCTCATACTGGGATAAAACCTTAGCAACTGAAGTTGTCAGATATATCTAATCGAAAAGCAGGAAAAACAGTAAACAGCATTCAGGACCTCTGGGAACAATTCCCTCCCACAAGCAGCAGAAAAATCTTTACCTGAGCTACTTTTCAAAGCAAGTTTTCTATGGAAACGGATCCGTGCCATGAACACATCCCTCTGAAGCCCTGAGCCCAGATCCATAGGGCACCTGGGGCTGGGGGGGATCACAGGGACAGACCCCAGAGAGATTCACTGTGGAGGTGACACACACACCCCTCCAATAAATGCCAGCACCTCCCTGGGCAGCCCTCTCCAGTGCCTCACCCCTCTCTCAGTGGAGAAATTCTTCCTAATATCCAGTGGAAAACTCCCTTGGTGCAACTTGATGCCATTTCCTCTCATCAGTAATTTGGGAGACACTTAATTGGTTTCAGGCTCCTTTGATATCAAAGCAAGGCTTATTTGAAAACTGACATTTAGCTAAACTCCCACCTTTGTACAACCTCTAATTGGACTTCAGACTTATCTGATTAGATGCCTATTTTGGTTTTTTTTTTTAAACACACAACTAAATATTTCTGGGTCATACACTTGTGTTCATCGACAAGGCTAAATATGACCTCTCTTCTTCAATGTGCTAAAAATCAATATATCTAAAATCAATCCTTCCATTCAAATCTGAGCTTAAGAAACGAAGCTCAAGGTTGTTTCAGACTCCAGATTTGTCTGGCTCCTTTTTTTTTAAGCTAGCTCCACTCTGCTGTCATTTTATTTTGGCAGAGGAACGTCCCCAAAACCCCACGTCTCACTAGCAGCCTTCCACAGCCACGTGCTCCTGTAAAGGGTGACAAAACCAGGGGATTTCAGCTTGTAAGAAGTTATATGCAAAAAGTTAAAGGAAACAAATGAACAAAGGTTTTTTTTTCCTCATTCTGAATTACATCCAGCAGAAAGAGAAGTGATCCCTTTATTATTTTGTGGATGAAGCAGAGCTGCCAGCATTATCAAGGCAATACTTAGATAACCCCCATGAGAGAGAAGCAATAAAAAGTGCCCTGCAAGCAATATTACCTCCTAAAGCACCATGGCCAGATGGATATACAGCTGAATTTCATAGAGCATCAGTGATAAATTACTTCCAATTTCATCTGTGATTTATAAATATTCTTCAGAGACTTAAGGAATATCTTATTTTAATTAACCACCCTTTCTGTCTTCTCAAAAGAAGGTGAAAATCTCAAGTGCATCTGATCCAAACCCTTTCACAAAAATTTTTGCTATTAGCTCAGAGAGAGTCACAGTTATGCTTCCTTATCTCTCTCAAACTGGATTTGTTCTGGGCAAATTTTTAACAGATGGTTCCCAGTATCTAATGAATACAGCAGACCATCACAAATGGGACATAGGATACACTTAGATAAAGAAAAAGGAGTTTGAAAGAGAGTTTAAAAATACTTCAGAAGTTGAGGAAAATTTAGCTAAATTAGATTCAGGTACTTCAGAGTAAGCTAATAACTTGAATTAAAACAACAAGACATAAAATGTTTTTAAATTGAAGTGAAACTCCTTTAGAATACCTAAGAAGCTTTCCTCTTGTCTGAGAGCTTACCTAGGACTCCTGGAGTAACTGCACAGCAGCTCCTGCTCTCCCTTCACTAAATACTGTGTGGAATATATAAAAAGAGAAGAAAAAAAAAAGAAAATTGAGTAATAACATACTATGCTTTAAGAAATAAAAAATTTCTGGGGGAAGCTCCTGCTCTCCCTTCACTAAATACTGTGTGGAAAATATAAAAAGAGATATAAAAAGAGAAGAAAAAAAAAGAAAATAGAGTAACAACATACTATGCTTTAAGAAATAATTTTTTTTTGGGAAAAAAAAGGTAGCAGAGCTGAGGAGCACTTCACAGCTATAGGAGTGAAAAAAAGAAGAGAGTTTTCTGGGGAGATGTTTATAAAAAGGTCTGTAGTGGGCTCCAGGTGCTGCTGGTCAGATGTAGTGGGATAGAAGGAGTGAAGGATGCTCTAGGAAACAGGTTGGATCTGTGGTGGCTGCTGCTCTAGGAACCTGCTTTTCTTCTAGTACAAGAAGGGTTTTTTTCCTTCAAATTATCCCAAACTTTTTCAATTTTATCTTAAATATTAGTTGTGAGCACAGCACAAAATGGGGAGAGGCAATCCCAGGTTAAAATTGTTTGTGAAGCAGCTTTTCTTTAGGTGTTTTCAGAAGATGTAGGACTTGGCTCTGGCAAGGAGGCAACAGGATTGCTTAAAATTCTCTATTTTTTTTTAGTCTTTGTTAAAATGACTATCAGAGACTTGATGCTTTCTGACTGTTTTATGGAAATCAAGAAATGTAGAAGAAAGTGAGTTTTGTACCTGCCATAACTAGCCTCCAGCTGTGCCCCCTGCAGCTTTGGGGGAGAGGCCATTTCTAATGAAATAATGAAACATAAACTCCTGGAAGACTTTCTAGCACTTAGAAAGACATCATCAAACTACAGAAACTTCTAAATTAGACTAGTGGGTGCAGCCTGGTTTCTGTTTGGGGAACTTTACAGTGGGCTGTGATACACAGAAGAAAACCTTAAGCTGGTTGTTTCTATTTGTTTGAGTGGGGATTTGTGATTTTTGCTTCTAAATGCTGTGGCTCATCAAAGATTTGGTAGCCCTGGGCTGGCCAAGCTTGATTGTTTGCTAGGAGCATCAGGCTGAAGCTTCAGTAGTGATGCAACCACAGTGATGTGAAAACTGAGCTCAGGGTGACCCAAATCTAAGCAGGCAGGAACCCAACTGGTAGGGACTGAATGGGGCTTTGGGAATGAATGTTGCACTATTAAATCTTGGTGGCAACTACCACCACAAACCTTAATTGATGCACCAAATCTTGGGGAACTGCCTCATTTGAGGGGGTGAGGAGTTGTTGATGGCAGCTGCAGGATGCTGCTCCTAAGAAGGAAGGTTGGGTAAGTTGAAACCAGAAGGCTCAAGTGTTACCTTGTTGGAGACTTGCTTCTGAGGGCTCCCAGGCAGCTGGTGGAAAATCCTAAACACAGAGCTTAAGGTAGAGCTTAAACCATCTGTATATGTTGCTAAGTGTTTGTGTTAGCTGCAAGTGATCCTGTAAAACTGATAATAGCTGCTTAGAAAAATTAATATTATGACAGCAGTTATTGTAGGGGCATGTGTTGCATTTTTAATGACAACAGCTGTAAATGCCTCAAGAGATGGCTGCAAAATCTGAGAAAGGAAAAGCCAAGAGTGTCCTATTTGTCATTACTCTGTCCAAAGGATCTTCAGATGAAAAACAGTCCCAGTGTAATGTGTGGGATCAGGATCTCCTATGGAAGTATTGACAAGGCAACGGTTTTAATGAGTTAAATTATCATTTTGTACCAAAAAAAAAAAGACAGATTTTCTTAATAACCTACCTACTCCAGGGGAGTAAGAAGAAATTGTCAATAAAAGCAATTACAAGTTAAATGAGAGAGGCAAGCACAGTACAGGGTAGGTCTTGCCTTTTCTTTTAAATTTCTTTTTTGATTTATAATTGCAAATAATTGTCCTCATACAAAGCAACCTACCCTGTGTCATACAAGGGATCAATACTCCTGGCTCACCAGTAAGATGGATTTTCTTTCCTACCTAGCTGTATTTAGCTGATCTTTCCTGGGCAGAATTCTTCCTGTATGCTAATAGGAAAGCTGAGATTTGGCAGAGATGGCCTGAATTGGGATTAAAAAGTGATCTTTATGATCACAGACTTAAATGGAGGTTTGCTCATCTCACTCTCAGGATGCATAGTCAAAAAAAAGACTTGAAAAAGTTAGCAGGGAGGCAGAAGTATTGCAAGATTTCAGACATGGCTATTAACTGAAACCCTAAAAGAGCCCATTTTGCTGTGGCTCACAACCACACTTTACCCTCTGAGATGGGAGCTGCTCCTTCAGCAGGCTCCAGCCCCCCACTGCCATGTGGGGACCTCACAAAAGGGGCTGGAAATGATGCCTTTGGGCTGATTTGAAGTGGAAAATGGGCAAGGTAAGCTGTGATACCCTGGTGGAGAGCAAGGACCACGAGAAGCAGTTTAATGAATGATTGTTTGAGTCAAAAATCCCTATGGCTGGATGAAAGCTGGGCTTCAGGACTGGGGGATTCTTTCCCTTCCTCCTGAAGTGTTAAGTTAGAGCTTTTTATACTGATGAAATAGCATGGACTGATAAGGAATATTTTTTTTTCACTGATACATATATTTAATTTAAATAATGCTCCCCGTGAGGGAGCAAACAGCCAACTTGCAGAAACCTTGAAGACCACAGCAGTAACTCCTTTCCTTAGGAGGAGACTGACTCTTCCCCTTGTTTACAAGTCCCTGGGTTCAACGTGAGAGACCATCTGAGCTTCAAAAATCTCAACTTTACAAGTGAACAGATGACAGAAGTGTCTCGAGTGCTGACGAGTTTATATGCATAATACACTGAAGTGCAGATAATTAAGACTTGCACTCATCACAGGGCTTTAATTTAGCTTCACAATTCAGGGTGAAGTTGCACAACCACTTCTCTTCATGAGCAAAGCTGCTCCAAGTCTCTCCTGTTGGCTCCTTCTCTGCCTCCCCTTCTGTTGCAGCTTGAGGTCTTCATGGTGTAGATCAGGCTCCTTTTGGAGGCTGTGCTGTGAGCAGGACAGATGTAATTATCTGGATTAAGAAACTCAAAGCACAACAAACCTTCAGGTTCTATTTTTTTTAACTCTGATCATCTGCTGATCCAATTTACAGCAGAGCCATTGCTGTGGAGGAGGATGAGGAAGGGCCAAGACCTCTGATGCTTCAGCTCTTCCACCTTCATTGGAGGTTGCCCTGCTAGATGCCACTCAAAACCTTTATTTGACTCTGTAGAAAGACATTTCTTTAATTAATCATCTCTTAATTAAGACATTGATATTAGGAATAAGTCTCTTTTGTGGATGTGGGTTTGGATAATCTTGAAAGGAATAAAGCTCCTCAATATCCAGGTGCCTTTAGACTGAGCCTGGCTTTTAAATATCATGGTTTTTTATAGCTAAGCCTGTCAACACACCCATATTCAATGATTCTTAGGGTCAAACTTCTATCCCTATGGAAACATACATTTAATTTTGTCAAGAAATGGAGTGAGGGATGAATTGGGTGGGTGGACCTTTCCCACTGCTCCTGCACAGCAATGTGGAGCTGTGGTCCCCATCTCCCAGCACCACACCCTGTATTTAACCAGAACTGATCATATGAAAATATCCTTTTTTTTTTAGGGGTAATCTCATCATGTGGCTCACAGGAGATGAAAAGCAGCTTCAGATGGCTCAGATTCTTCTGTTTCCTGTATACTCAAATCCACTGGAGGGTTGTTGCAAAGAGCTCAGGATGAAAACTTTGCCATTCCAGGTGTCTCTTGGGGTTTTTTTTTATGACAAATGAGTTTGCAATCCACCTGAAACAGATCAAACATCACTACTGGGAACTGTCAGTGGGGCTTGGGCACTTCTGGAAATCTGCTGCTGTGTGTATTACAAGAGCAAGGCAGCAGAACTGACCCGTGCACTGCAACACCCCATTGATGTTGTTAAACAGAAAAGGGAAAAATAAACTGTTTTGTAATAAAATTGGAAATGAAAGCTGAAAGTATGCTGCATGTCCCTAGCAAGGAGAAAAAAAAAAAGGCATGAAGAGGATGCTCATTATTGGAGAATCAATTGAAAGTCCTGAATCTTTGTTCTTAAAAATATAAATGCTGGGCTGGCTCAAAGACCTGCCTGATCTGGCCCCCTGATGATGGATCTATTGGTTTCATTGCTTTGTTTTCCTTCTAACATTTATTATCTCTTAAAAAAAATTCTCCTCCTCTTCCAATATTTAAAATTCAAGCCTCAAAGTAATCAAAAGCTTGTAGAGTTCTGAATCTACAGCTGCAGGAGATCAAAATCACATTTTTCCTGCTCTGGAGCAACATGAAGATGGAGGAGATGGGCAAAGAAAAGAGAATTTTCATCACCTCAGTTCAAAATCATTCTCTTCCCAGCACCAGTACTGGGATTATGTGCTGTGACACCAGCTTAACCAGTAAGGATCCTGCTTTGTTCCCTGGCATGCCAAGTGTCCATCACTGCTTCTTCAGCAGAAGTTTCTACCCTTCCATATCTTCCAGACTGCAGCTGTAGTTGCTCCTCAACCCAATTCTGTCAGAAAGATCCAGTTAATTTGAGCACTTTTAATAGCAGAGGGGTTTGGTTTCCTTTTGCAACCTGGATGATTTTTGACAGACTGTGGAACTGAGTGGGCAGAGGAGTGAGTTACACTTGGACAGATGGTCCTTGAATTCACAGTGCTATTACTACTTCAGTGGTGGTGCTGCAATGGTGCAACAAACCCAATGGTGATCACAGCTCTGTTGCAGAAGGTGCTACACAGGGATGGAAATAAATCCTGTCCTGGAAAAGCTTGGTTCCAAGTTTGTTTTGTTGGAAAAACAAAGTATCCAAGAGGAGGGGAGAAGCTGAGGCTACCTGGGTGAAATGATGCATCCCCTTCATTGGCACAAGTGAGGATGGATCCCTGATCCTGTAGGGAACACCT
>NW_008580663.1:0-9675 GCF_000691845.1 Merops nubicus | reverse complement strand
GGAGGACCTCACAGTTCTTCAGCCAGATTCAAGAGTTTGGTGAAGAAATTTTTATGAACATCCAATCTAAACCTCCCCTGGCACAACTTGAGGCCATTTCCTTTTGTCCTGTGGCTTGTTCCTTGGGAGAAGAGCCAGATCTCCAACCTTCCAGGGAGTGGCAGTGCAGGATGTGTGACATTTCCCTGAAAACCCTTGAGGTGAAGTTACTTCTCCTCTTACTCTGGAGCACAACGAGGTGTTTTCCCAGGTGACAAGCCTTTTATAGGCTTTCCATGTGATGACCCCACAAACTGCTGAAGCTCAGCAGAGGTGTGTCTACCAGCCTGGAGGTGCTTTACAGGAGGAGAAGCTCTGGGCACTAAAAGCTGTAGACTGGGTTTTGGAGCCTGCCTCACCCTCAGGGCTGGATTGCCCAGTGATTTATCACACTACAGAGACTCCTGGAAATGATCAGTAGTAGCAATGGAACATTTGGAAAGAGATGGGATGGCAGACACAGGATTTGGATCACTCTGTGGAAGAGCAACATTAAGCTGCAGTTGCTCTGCTCTCATCTGCTGTTTGGAGGAAGCAGGGAGTGATGGCAGGAAGGGTTTTGGGATAATTCCCTGTGCTTCTCCAGACAGGGGTGAGGAGGGAGGCACTGCTGATGGGATCTAGCCTACAGAGGTTACTCCAGACCCTTTCACAAGACCAAGACCTGACCTCATTTCTACATCTGTTGACTTAGTCACAAAGAGATCTGTTCCTGCAGCCAGCTGAGCTCTGCCAAACCTGGCAAAATTAATTCAATTGCATCAAAAGGGTGCAAAAATGTTAATGCAATGGATAATATTCTTATTATTTTTATTGTACCACTGTGTAGGGGTTTAGGTTTGGGATTTTTCCAATCTTCCTTATAGTAAGTTACCCACTATAAAGAATTACCAGAAGACATTATCCTGCTCTAATTGCCAACTGATCCCATCTCCCTCATTCCCAAGTTGTCTGACCCTAGGAAATGGCTCTGTGTTATCAGGGAAGAGGTTAAAATTCACTTAGATAAGGACAGGAATTTCTTTGCCAAGTATTTGTACCTGGAATACCAATCCAGACACATCCATGACTAAAAGGGGAATGGAAATAACCACAACAAATATCATACCCCAACAGCTTTCTCTGTGTGGTTTCAGATGTTTTATCTCCTTGCAGTGGTGTTTAATTAAACTAAGAGTATATGATGCTGTTAGCAGGGTTCCTTATTCTTCCTTTGATAGTCTCCCAGCCAGTAAAATAGGCTGTGGTGGTTGAACAATTATGCAATTAATGGCTCAGTGTGGTTGGCAAGCGTGTTGCTAGGGAGAGAGTCAAAATGATTTTTTATTAGTGCTGTAATTCAAGGTGGGTCCCAAAGAGTGTTGGAGTTTCTGCCTTGTTTGCTGTCATCTCTGCTCTAGATGTCAAAGAGAGAGAACCTTGTTCGTGGTGTTCTGAGAGCACAGAGGAAGGGGAACAGAGGACATCTTGGGGTATTGATTTTTCACTTGGTTTTATTTTCCCTCTTCCTAAAGCATTTTCTGGCCTTTTAGATTTTTTTTCTATCAATCCTGTTCTTTTTATTATTGTTAGAATACTAAGATGTTCTATATAAATGTCTTTCCCTTGTTATATAATGCCCTTAGTCAGACTGTAGCCTATAATTATTTTCTGCTCCTACTTTTGTCTGTAAACAGCAGCAGGAGGTTTTCTCTTAACTCCTTCACAGTAACACGACTAGGACTTTATTTCCAAGGGGTGTCAGCTGGGCAGATTCAAACACTCCTACCTACTATGAGACAGCATGTCTGTCCATGACTGTTGGAAAGCTCATCCCCAGGAGTTGCTGACTACAACTCTTCCCAGCCTAGGAGAAGTTTAGAACAAACCAAGGTAGTCAGAGTTAGGTATGTGCAAGGGGAATATAGGTGATGCTGTACTTGAAGGTATCTTAAAACATGTTACTCCAGCATCATCCAGTCACTTCTTGGCCAAGATGGGTATTGAGGAAGCCTTACCATGAGGCATCTTAAAGCTTAACCTTGTCATTTGTGTGCCTTTGTCTCCTGGCTGCTGGTATAACCAAAAATATTTAATCCATAAGGATGTAAGAGAAGGTAACAGATCCTACAAACAGTGAGTGATGTCTTCTGCACCTCACCCACCCCAACCAGCACACCACGCCTCACAAAACCAAAATCCCCTCACCCCTATGGGCGAGCTGCTCTCATCTGCAGTGAGGGCATGGAAACAGACCTCTGCTCCCACAAAAAAAGGTGATTATCTCCTGGAGCTTCCAGGAAACCTCTGAGAACTTTGGAGGAATCTGTTTCCAAGCAGAGTCCCTTTCCATTGGCTGCATTTGCAATTCCACTCTCGCAATTAGCAGCGAGCCTCCGGGTGAATGGCATTTAACTCACAGGCTTTGAGGGACTGATTTGCTAGACACTGAGGCTTCTGGGCAAGGCCTGCCACAATTCTGTGTTTTAATGACATGTCAGAGCAATAGCCTGGGGGAACAGAAATCCATGGACGTGGGGATTTTGTGCATTTAATGGTTTTTTTTGTGGGATTTAGAGTATTCGCAAAGATTTCTTGAAAAATGTGTCATATTTTCCAGGATATAAAGTTCTCACTTTGGGGAAAAGAAATTTCTGTTCTCCTTCTAGTCTTGGGAGCCAGACTAGAAGGTGAAAATGGATGTGTTTGCACTCTGACTTGGCAGGATTGAAAAGAGAGGTTCAATCCTCAGGAATAAGAAGTTAAAAAAAAAATCCAACCAGCATCAACACTATGGATGTGACCCTGTGGTTTCCCCTCACTCTGTTCCATGTGGAGGACTAGGATAATTTTGCCAGGTAGCTCTGGGAAATGTGTGGCTAGGCTGCCATGCATCCTGACAAATGGATGTATCGTTCCAGAGTTTGTACACCCAGCAGACCAACCTCCCCATCCTGCTCTTGCTCTTCTCCAGCTTCATTAGTGGAAGTTCAAACCTCATTTTTTTGTCAAAATCGATATGGATGCTGCTGGCTGAAGCACCTCGAGTCCCTGATTTAGAGCACTGCCTCAGGGTCGCAGGTTTGATGCTGAGCAGATCTTATGTGATTAAATAAATATTCAGAGGATGAGCAAAAACCCTTCTGTGGATGAGCATCTCCATAGGACCGTGCTAATGATGGGTGAGTCATATCACTTAGACTAACAGATCATGCCTCGTGTAGCTGGTTATTAAACCAAAGAGTTTGCTTCTGCTCCTGGTCTGTGTTTATGCAGAAATGAAGTAACAGGAGCTAAAGAAACACTCAATCTATAGAAAAACACAGTGGGATGACCCCAAAGGGCTCGTCTGGAGGTGAATCGGATGATCAGACCACAGCACTGTGGTTACAGGAGCAGCAAGATTGTCCTTTTGGTATTTATTTAAAGAACAGGAAAGGTTCAGGGAGAATTCAGCCCATTTTTACATCTCTGAACATATTCATGTTGATTTTAGTTCACAAAGCCACCCCTGGAAAGGACCACACGTGGTGCAGGAAGGTTGAAACAATTTGGCTCTCTATTTTGTTGCTCAGACAAGCTTTTTGTCTTAAAGTCAGTGGAAAAAGCAGGGTATTATGGGATGTGGGGGAGTTTGCAGGTCTTAGGAAGAGAATTCAAAGAGAGACTTTGCTGATTGATAGATTAATTAGATGCAATTATACTGGATATTAACATTGAGGGTACAGATTAAATAAACACCTGAATATCCAATGTTGTTTCACCCTCCACTTCAGAGTTTTTATGTTCATTGCTTTTCTTCTCCTGAAAGTACCAGAGAGATCAGAAAGAGGAGGATGACTGAAGGACAATCTGGTATTTGACTCACACGGATCTGGACAATGTGAAGATGACTAATGCAGCTATTTCAGATGTAAGAAAATACATCCACCAGACAGGGAGCAAACGTCCCCTTGATTCTTTCTAGCAGAGCTTAGTGGATGCATAGATCACTGAGATGTTTGATTTTAAACATACTTTTTCAAGAGCTGTGAGGAGAACGAGGCCCAAATCCTCAGATGATGAGCAGAACCCTTGCGTGGATGAGTTTCTCTGTAGATGATAAATGAGTCACATCATTTTTGACTAATTGATCTTGTCTTGTGTGTTTGTTTATTAACATGGAACCACTTCCTGCTGTTCCCATTATGCATTGAGATAGAAATGAAGGTTGCAAGCAGTTAACAGTCAGGTTGCTGTTGGAATGAAATGATAAGGGGTTTTCAAGGCATTTTCAAGTTGTGTTGTGCTCAGGAAATTAAAACAGTGATTCTTTTTTAAGGAAAACTTTTTTAATGCAAACCTAAATTGTGACTTGTCCCTAGTAGTTGCTGCTTGGTGTCACCAGAGAAAGTCAAGCTGTGGACATGTTGGTCTTTCCCAGCTTTTGGACTAGACTTAGTGCTGCTACCTTCAGACATCTAACTACAGCACTGCACCCAGTTTAGGATTTGATTGTTATAAACTCCTTTTTCGATCTGTATCAGTGTTTTTCTGACACCTAGGAGTGCTTTTATTTCTAAGTTAAAACTGGTGGATCCCCACTGGTCAAAAAAATGTCTAAGGGCATCTTCCCATTGGCTCCTCAGGGGCCACAAGTGCCTGCCAGGGTTTCAGGCTGCTCAGGGGTGGCAGATGAGACACAGGCTCTTGTTGTGGCACACTATCCACTTGCCTGCTGTGGGAACTATGGGTGTAGAGAGATATTTGGGTGCTCCTGGGGTGATTCAGCCCAGCTGGAGGTCGACTTGCTTCTAGGGGTGCCCAGTTCTCTTCTACATGACTTAGAAAAGTTGTATCAGCCAGGTAGGTGCCCAGGATTAGGGATGGTGATTCTGGTTTTTGTTTCTATCCAGAGACTGATCAGGACTTGAATAGTGCATGAGTATATACTGTCAAAAAGACATGTGAGAGAAAGATGTGCTAAGCTGGAGAAAAAACTGGCATCCTCTTTTCCCACTTGTGCTTGGAAGGACAGTGGTGTCTTTGACAAGCACCAAAAGGTTTTGCCAAACAGGTTCTTTGAAAAGTAATGACTATCAAATCAGTTTTCTACTTCTGAACCTTTCACCCCTCCCCTCTTAAAGAAGAAAGATGAACTAAAGTGGCATGAAGAATTTATTGTCTACTGCTAAAATCAAGACACAATCAAACAAAAGCCCATGGAATAAAAAGGAAGCACAACAATCCTCTCTATATCTTCTCTCTCTTTTGTTTCATGCTTTCAAATGACTGATATGTATCAAAGCTTCCAGAACGAGTTTTGTTTTGTTTGCTGGGCAGCTAAATCCTTCAGAAACTATAATTGCTTTTTATGATGGGATATCTGTGACCAAACAGGTTTTAAACCTTCACAAGGTGTAGTATCATT
Organism: Merops nubicus; assembly: GCF_000691845.1. Classification (NCBI taxonomy): domain Eukaryota; kingdom Metazoa; phylum Chordata; class Aves; order Coraciiformes; family Meropidae; genus Merops; species Merops nubicus. Next base: position 4,247 of record NW_008580663.1, on the reverse strand, counting down.
CCTCACATGTGAAATGGTTAAAAGATGTCCACAAGCAGAAAGCCTCAAAGCTGAGATCAGTTTTCTTTCATGAATTTCTGGACTTTTCTCACCAGTTAATCAGGCCAGAGACTTAAAACCATTACCACAGATTCTGAAGCTGACTCAATGAAAGGGACATGAACAGTTTACAAAGAACAAGCAGCACACATTCATTTTCAAATTACTGTTTCTTCCACAGACTGTGAATGGAGAATGGAAACGGACTCTGGTGCCAGGTCTGTAACAAGCCCAGAGAAGAATGCAATGGGAGGAGAGCACAAAGAACTGTGTCCTGTGCTGCTGTGAAATACAGGAGCTCCTGCTCAGATGGGCTGGGCTGTAACTATAAAAGGCCAAGTTCTTGCTCATTGCCAAGCCCAAAGTCTGTTTAAACACGGGCACTTTGACAGCAACCTTGATTCCTCTAGCATGAAAACGACTGAAGATATTTCACTGGAAGAGTCCAGAGGAATTTTTTTCCTCTCAGTTCTTGGTATCACAGGGAACTTTCAACACTAAATACACTTGAAAAGCCTGAGCAGAAGTACAAGGAGGCAGCTGTAGCCCATAGCTGACTGTGCTGTCAGAGGGACACTTGTTAATGTAAGATGTACAAAGCCTTTGGTGGAACACTTCAGTGACTTGTAGCATCTTCACAGGGGTACATTATCCATGCTACGCTCAATGGCCTACACTATACCTGGAGAGACAGCCCCCATGATTTTCTTTTTCAATGGTTTCTCTGGCAGGTAATTTCCATCCAGCTTCAATATTGTTTTTTAACAACAGGAAGAATTTTACAGTCTAAATTATTAAAGACGATTTCAAATATTAATCAGTTAACCTTCTTTTAGTTGTTAGAGTTGTTTGGGACCCCCCTGGAAGCCACAGTGTGCCCCAGTGGAGGTGGCTCTGCTCTGTGGTCCCTGAAGCAGAGCCTGTCTCCCCATCCCTCCCCTCTCCCAGCTCCTGCTCAGCACAAAGGGGAGATCTTGCTTTTCAGAATATGTGACTTTGCTATTGATCGCCTAGGAAACAAATCCATGCCAATGAGCCTGAAGGGCCAGGCTGATCAAAAGAATAATAGACAGGTTGATGTCGAGGGTTTCTTTTTTTCCCCCTTTCTGTTGCAGTTTTAACTAACATGATTCATTAAAAGTGGAAGGGAGATAAATGACAAAAGGTAGTTTTGGTGATAACTTCTGGGGGTGAAATGTTATCCCTGCTCATCCCCTGTGCTGGAAACAAAGGAGCAAATCAAAGAGCATTGTGAAGGGAGAGCTGAAAAGAGCTAATAGTGTTTAGAGGTGAGGTGTCCCCACCCTCCCTCTGTCCCCTTGATGATGCCCCATCCCTGGAAACATTCAAGGTCAGATTGGACAGGGCTCTGAGTAACCTGTGTGAGTTGCAGATGTCCCTGCTCAGTGCAGGGGGGTGGGACTGGATGACCTTGAAAGGTCCCTTCCAACCCAACCCAGTCTGGGATTCATTCTAGGAATCCATGTGCAACTGCAGTTGGTACCCCCAGTGACCTCCACGACCTTGCTGGTCATGACCTGGAAGCTCTTGCTCCTTCCAGGAAGGGCTGGGGAAGGAAGTTCAAGGAATGTTTCCAAACCTGGCTGTAGAAACCACATTGTTTGTCTGAGCCCAGCTGCAGACCCTGGTTGCTGCTGCTGCAGTGGGACAGTGGCACAGCACGAAATGCCCCAGAGCTTTCTTTTCCTCCTGCCACCAGGCTGCTGAGCTGCAGCAGTTCTGCTGCACTTGGTGTCAAACCCACCCTCTGGAATGGGATGAGGAAGGAAATATTCAGCTCCAAACATCTCTGTTTCTAAGGGGGAACTGACGTTTTCATAAATACTCAACTCTGCTATTCTCAACGTCCAATTTTCTGTATTGGATTCATTTCTCAAATCTACTTACTCAGTTTAGAAGACCGAAATGCTAATCTAACAAGTCCTGCAGTTTTATAAGCAGCATGTAGCTTTCCATTTCATCTGACACTTGCATTTAAATGACCTTGCAGCTTTAGGGCACTGAGACAACCATTATTCATGATAACATTTCCATACAATAATAAATAATTCTATGCATGGTAACTCCTGAAAGGAAATATTGTGCATATGGTGTGGCTGGTATCAACTGTTGAACAAATATGAAAATTTGTCTATAAGCACCACAGGAAACCTCTGTTCCCAGAGGCCAGAGAGCAACTGTGCAGGAAAACTGAGCTGTTCCTAAAGATATTTTCCTATTTCCTTAGTCTGCAGAGAAGCAACCTTTTTGACCTCTGCTTTAGGACCGAGTAAAAAATTCTACTTAATGACATTTTTGACTGATTTTTTAACATTTGCTGTTTTGGAGCCAGCAAAGGCTCTGCTCAGTGCACCCCTGAGCAGTTGTGAGTTGTTAATCAGCCAAAGTCAATTAGTGTTCTTGCTATGGATTTGTTCAGTGTGTGACAGAACTGTACGGCTCCGAGGGACTAGAAAGCTGCTGAAAAATAGGAAAGAAACGTTTACAGAAATTCCTGATTTTCATGCTTTAAGTGTGGGGCACTTTTGAAAATTTCCACCACGGTTTGTAAACTGTGGCCTCAGTTTCCCTATGTCCCAAAGAAGGTGGGAGGAGAATGGTGATTCATGAATTTTGAAACTCTAAGAAGACACATGGTGTTGAATTTTAAAGAAAATGCAAGTTGTTGATTCTCCAGCTCAGATCTCCCCTTCCAGAGGAAAGGTCCACTCAAATCAATTCCCTCAATTCCCTCATATTTTTAAAAAATGAACTTCCACCTTTATAAAAGTGGAAATTTTGGGTTAGGAGTTTTCATGTTGTTTTCAAATTCACCCATTTCTTTCAGCAGAGGCATTCCACAGAGCACTGAAGATATGCAGGGAAAGGGACAATGGCGATTCATTAACTGGCTGGAGTGTGGGGACTTTCATCTGTTTTGTTGACACTTCCTTTCATATGGAAAACCCAGTGCCAAGTTTTCATCTATTCACGTTGTGTCACCTCTTGTAAAAGTCAATATGTCACTATTTTCTCTCTGTCAGCCGAGACTGATGGGAGTGCTGACTTTAAAGACAGGTCAGAAAGGTGTTGGGGGGGTGGAAAACAAAGCGACAACCTTTGCTAAAGCAGAATGATGCTAAATGTCACAGAACAAAAATTTAGATGCAATTTAGACAGCTGACGTGCCAAATGTGTACACTGTGGAGCTCAGAGACTTGGTTAAAATATAACAAAGTCTGTGATATTCTACCCAGATATCTTATTACTACCTCATCCTCCTCCAAAGCTCCAATCTCTCTCTCTTAAGGCACTGAGATCTCTTCCAGCACTGTGTGGTGCAATACTTGGTGTTTGGCAGGGTGTTGTTCAGCCTCCTCCATCAGCTGCCAGTGCTCCTATCCACCTCAGGATATCCTCTCTTTTTACATTAGCCCATTATCCCTGAAGGGATTCTGACTAAACATTTGGCTTACAGCTGCTTTTGGCTACCAGACCATCACAGGAGGGAGCAGAGGCACCGACTGGGCGTGCTGCAGACCAGGGAATTCTGTGCTGGCATCAGCCCCATTTCCACTCCCCATCTCTCTCTATTTTTTTAAGATTCATGCACTGCCATCATAGTGCAGAGTACTACAGAAATCCACACCCCAGCTTGCCTTTAACACCCAAAAAGTTGAGTCTGGGTGCTGAGCTGAGTGAGGTTTATTCACACAAGTAAGACCTATCCTCCCTGCAGTGAGTGGGACCAGGAATTAGGATGCAGATATCTCTGCCTGCCACTCTCTAGAGGTCACTAGTTTGGATTGATGAATTGTGAACCAGAGCATCTGCCTGTGTACAGTTTAAGACCTGATTTTTTTTGTCTGTTCTTTCCTGTGACCTCTATTGTTATGCCCATATTGTTACTTCAGGGCTGGAAATCAAAGGCAAGCACAGACTAAAAATAATGTGAGCAAAAAGAAAATGAGCTTTAATAACTTGGTCTTACCTTTGCATTTCAAAGGATCTGTCATATTATTCCAAGAGCCACATGTTTTGGAGATAATGCCACCAGAGATGCTATTTTATTCATACCAAAAATTATTGATTTTTAAACTGACTTCAAGTGAAAATACAAGTGAACTGGATACTGTCCAGCCCAGTAACATGCTGTAGAATCCTTCAATTCTAGGTGACTTGATTTTATATGTATGTATATATATATA
>NW_008580662.1:21274-38682 GCF_000691845.1 Merops nubicus | reverse complement strand
GGTCTAGCAATGACCTCTGCCAGCTCCGTCATCCTGCTCTTGGGATTCACTTCTATGGCCTTTGAGGTGCCTAAAAACTTGATTTTTTCTCTCTCTCTCTTTTTTTTTTTTTTTAGCATTCTCAGTAGGTTAAGAATCTTCATTTTGGAATCTCATATTCCTTGGAATAAGATTGGCTAAGAAATTTCTGTTCAGGAAGTTTCTCCCTCTGTGTATCTCTGGAAGCACTTTTATATATCATGTGTGTGTATTAATAGATTTCTTAGAAAATATAACGATCAGAAAATCATACTGCAAGAAAGAGAACTCGGTGTTTATCATACCTGTGTACTGTGTAACACAGGGAAACTAATCACTTGAAAATTTGAATGAGATGCTAGCATTGATTTCACAAATAGGTGTCTCATGAACCATTTTGAATGTGTCTCTGCTTCTGATCACAGGAAAATGGATATCCTTTATGTCTTCCATGATAAAGGCCAGTATCTCCTGAAAGATCATTTGGGATTATAGAGAACATGAGAATATACCTATAGCAAACACAGTGTACAGCAGACATGAATACAAGATGAAGAGCTTTGCCTGTGTTCAACTCCCCTTGCACATTCTAATGGGGACAACTCACCAGCAGCTGTGACCCACAGCCTCTCTGCAAGTACCACAGGGGTCTTCTGTTTGGCTGATGAAATCTTGTCTTTCTCACTTGCCTGAAATAAAGTGTATGAAAGAAAAAAGAGAAAGATAAAGGGAAGATCCAAACTTTCCATTTTAATTTGTCTTCTAGTGATTTATGTTGCCTTGTTTCTAATATCTCTTCCATTGCTAGGAACTGGCTCTAACTGCTTGGCTACCTCCTGGGAATAATGATCAAACCAGCAGACACTCTTGCACAAGAAAGAGATTCGGTGTCTTCACTCACTGTAAAGTCATGTGTTGGTCTGGATATATCCTCCTATGTATCAAAGCCTTCTTGGCAGAATTGAGTTTGACGATATAAAAGTCTTGTGTTACGTTAATACTATCAATCACTAATTAGGAAGCTATTTTTCTGTTTTAGAAAAGGGATCAGAATACATGGCATAAGCTTTTGTCAGCTTATGGTCTTCATGGAGGGTCTTTTTCGGTGTGATTTAGTATATAAGGTCTCTTGGGTTCTTTCATCATCACCAACTATGTATATTCGTGCTGCAAACAATAAGCTGTATAAATCTCTATTTCATTGTTATGCCACAGAAATCTTGACAATGAGGAAGTAGCTGGGCAGCAAGACTCCTTCCTGACAGCCTGATTTTACCATTTCACTCTCCTATGTATTGCCTCTTAATTTATACATAGGTTGTTGTTTGTTTGAGATAGAAGTTTTTCATGTTTGCTTTTATATGGCACCTAACAGAATGAGGCAATGGTCATGCTGAAGGAAGGTGCTATACCATGCTTTGATTGTAAAAAGGGGCAGGAAAATTAATTGGTACTCTTTTGCGGGGATTTCATCTGTCAGACTTCCTAATGACACACTTCATTAAGAAATGAGGCACTACAAACACACACTTGTGTGGACTGATTGATAGATGGTGGGTTGGCCGCAAGGTATGCACCAACGATACCCACTGACTCTGGATCATAGCTGCTGAGCCTGATTTATTGCTACTAAGCAGGGTGCCAAGAGGTGATTCTGACATACTGGGAGCTGGGGACACACAGAAGAGTGAAGAAATAGTATGATGCATCTCAATATACATGTGAGTGAATGAATTTGTAGTTGTCTGGTGTGCATTCTGGTTGCAGTAATATATATATATTGATATGAAATACTCATGGTAGAATGGGGCTCTTAGAAGATTATTCTACATGTGTTTTAAAAGAAAGCAACAGCAGAATCAGCAGGGAAAGCAGTAGGTTTCTTCCTCTTTCCTTTTCTATACCACAGAAGAGTGATCTGTGCACAACTCTCATAGCCTTTGCTCCATTTGATATCAGGCTAGCAGCAAAGAACTCCAGGGTCATGTTTCTGGAGATCACCAAAGGCCAGTTTCTGTTCAGCAGTACTTGCCATGAGTTCTCGCAGCCATTCTTTAAAGTCCCGAGTTTTCTGGGAAGAGATCAGGATCAGTGGGCACCCAACTCCACTGCTATGGCTCAATCAAGCTTTGAATAAAAATGCTAGAGCACAAGATATGGCCCAAAAAGCAATAGTGCCTAAGGCACAATAATGTGTTTGGGGTTTTTTTTCTGTATTAGCCTCTAGTGGGAAAACAAGGCACACAAATTGTCTTTGTGTTAAGAGAGACTTTCACATGATCACTTGATTGACCAGTGTTTGACCACCATTAGTGGTAACACAGTCAGCAGCTGACAGTGATCGAACACTGTTTTCAGCTTTTGCTGGTGGATTTGCTTATATGGTGAGGCTCTTCCAGTCCACTTCTTTTGAAAATGAGAGCTCTCAGCAAACTCAGGGCATACATTAACAGCCCAAGCGATGTGTCTATTCTGTGTTCTGTGCTCTGTACTAAGAAAGGAATACATTGACCAAATGCCTATGACACTGCAAAAGTCAGCTGAGAAAAAGTCATGAAAATCCCCAGAATTTCTTGTTTTCTCTACCATTTTCTCCTGAAGTCAATGCAGAGGTGTTCACAAACTGCATCATCTGGTTTGTGATGTCTGACACAGCCATTAGTCATAGCTCAAATGAAAAACAAACAAAAAACCCAGCCCAAACCACAAAGATCCACAAGATTATTCTTCTATGCTTTCTAACGCCCCACCAGCATGCTGTGCAGTTCTGCCACCTGCCCGTTAGATTGCGTCCACATAAGTCACTGTGCCCACACCAAGACAAATGTACATCACCAGCGGTGGCACTGAAAAATTAGTGCCCATCTGCCACATATTCCAAGTTTGGTAGGTGAATTCTGAGCACAGTGAGACAGTGGTGAAAGATGTTGATCAGTTATTTCATGGCAATGTGACTTACGTAGCAAATCCACCTGGGGATTAGCATCACCCTTCCTCTCAGGAAGGAAGGCTCCAGTGTATTTTTCAGACTTGATTAATAATTTATTTGGCATCTTGAAGTCACAGCAAAACAGCTCATATGGAAAGGGAGGATGTAAATTGTCTGCCTCTCCCAAGCACTAACAGGTTATTATTCACAACTAAAATACTATTTGTAAAATATTTGTGTATTTAATATTTTAAAGAGCAGCTCTGGCACTTGGGTTGATTTCAGCATTCTTGAGGAAGAGGGGGCTGTGTGTGTGTGCTACAGATACTGTCATCTGAAAGACGGGCTCTCATCCCCAACTGAACCAGCCAAAAGAGGATTTTAGTATGTGAGGGAGCAGGCACTAGAGTAAGGGGAGATTAATGTGAGCTTAGTGCCTTTTGAATGAAGGTTGTCATCCATGGAAGACAAGAGGGAACCTTTGCAAGCTGGGACTGGTCACACACAGAGGGCACACTCTGCCTACATGAGACAGAGCATTGCTGAGACTCAGGTCAGAGCATGCAAGAAAGTTGCTTATAGGTGCTACAGCTGCACAGATCATATTTTACTGTCTTTCTGCAAGCAGCACTCAGTAACGACCTCAATAAGGTTGTGACAGCTTCCCCAATCATCTTCTAGGAATTCATCTGCTAAAATAACACAGTATTTTAACCTACTTCTACTGCCAAGCCACTTACTCACTGTATAATATCTGCAGTATTTCTTCTCAGAGTTGTCCTATTTACCAACACACACTCTTATGAGTTGCTAATAGCTCTCATTGTATTATCAAGAGGTTTTTAATAGAGGAGGACACTTAATTAACTGAAAAGGTAAAAGAAAACCACTAAATGCTGTGTCATAGTCCAAGTACAATTTTTCTGTCTTCTTTTTTCTTTTTTTTCCCCCTTCTCAAGAGATTTAAGAGATTCCCTTTAAGAGATTGAAGTAGCTGAAAATGGGTAGCTGCTGTGCTCATTCTTGGCTTTCACAACTACAACATTCAAAGAGTGCCCAAGTTTATTTACCTACATCCACAACTTGACCTACAACAGTAATCAAAACCAAATATTCTCTTCTGTTTAACTCTGGCATGTGGACCATAGTTTTGTTATTATTGTTTACCACTTCCAAGGGGCAGCATCCATTTGGTTCAATCCAGACCAGCTTTCCACACTCTGCACATACGTGGTCCAAGATACTGAAGAACAATTTGGCTGAGGTGGGAGCATGGACTAGATTACCTTTCAAGTTCCCTGTGAAGACTTGGTGTGCAAGGGTGGTGGCTGGGGACAGTGCTGACCTCAACACAGTGTGTCCAGATGCACAGCTATGCTGGGTGAAAAACTGTACCTTGTGGTTAAGCAGTCTTAAGGATGTGAATTACAGGAGCCTAAACGAGCTTCTGGACCTTAGGCAGTGTCTCAGAAACAAAGATGACAACGATGGGAAAGGAAGGAGAGAGATGAGCTGTAAGTTTGTGGCAGAGCCAAGACTTACCAAGCATCTTGATTGCTGTTCATTCACCTACACTGCCTCTGCCAGGTAATTTGATGGCCTGAATGGAATTGTTGGTGAGGAAAGCAGAGTGAACATGCACAATGTGCTGTCATTAGAAAGGGCACTGCTGGGGAGAAGAACATCAGAACAGCCAAGCAGAAGTTTTCCGTGTAGTCCCTTTGCCTTTTCTCCTGAGAGGTACTTGCCTTTTATTGCCAGCTCCTTTGCTTTCAATTCTGTTGGTGCAGCTTGCACCTCTTCTCTAAAATGTAAAATGCAGTCGCTTTCAGTGCAGTGAAAGCAAAGAGAGATAATGTTCCTTCTGCTCCTGCGTGGATAGAGATGCCACAGCACTGATTCTGCATTACAAGGAGGAGACAACTTAGCTCTCAATAACCAAAACAAATCATACAGTTATTGAAGTATTTAGGATGACTGGTTATCAATTCTTTTTTTTGCAAAATTCTCCCCTTACAGAATATAAACATACCATTAAAAAAATTACTGCTTGTTCACCTTTGGCTGCATATGTAAGTCAGTTATCAATAGGGAAATCAAACCAGTGCTGGAGTGATGTAACCCTGAATATAACAGAATGTACTGGCCCTTGGCTACTCCATCCTGCTATTAAAAAAAAAAAAAAAAAAAAGGTAATCCAATATTTTTTCCTAACAAATGGAAGATGATGTGGGCTTGCCCATCCTTTGCTGTAATTGTTGAGTAGCGTGAATTAGAGCTCTTGCATTCAGGAAGGGGGAATGTGGTTTGATCAGAGTCTTTCAGAGTAATTTCACTTCAGCAGGTCTGAAAGATGCTGGATGAACGTGTCTTCCTTGCTGTGGAGGAAGCAAGTAGAGCTTGGTAGCAGACCTAGGACAGCTTGGTGGTATATTCATTCTCTGTTACTCCTAGGTTGCAACTGGGAATCCCAGTCAATGGCCAGGATTTGGTGTCCCAGACTCAGAGGGCTCCCATGTGCTGCCTAGGGTCAGGTGATGTCTTTGCCAGATTCTTGGAGTGCCACTACCTACTTTTCTTTTCCCCTCCTTAGTCAAAATATCTGGACTAGAAATAGAGGCTTCCTGCACCTTGTCCCCTGTCCAGTGCACTGGCTGGGCACAGATGTGATTTAATCTCATGGAATCTCCTACTGTGTCTGAGGGGGAAAAATGGAGTAACCTTGAAGAGTGGGTGACATGCACTCACACATTCAAGAGTTCTGTGCACCCTGCATTGTCTGGATGGTCAGTGGGGAAACCAAGTGGCATTTGTTTAGCTTAACACTAAAAAAGTACAAGATTGAAAAACAACAGCCTGTCCCTGTTTTTTTAAGGATCCAAATTCCTTTCTTTTGGTGGCAGGAGGTCAAGAACTTAGGAAAGAAAAACAAGATTTATGTATTTGACCGCTTCAGCCTGGTTAAGGGATAAGCTATATTCCAGAGCAGACTTTCAGAAGCCAAGAGCATAACAGTGATTGAGTGCATATTAATCCCCAATAAACATTTTCCAGGACAAATGGCACAATTCAGAAAATATGAAGAGGGACAACATCCTGCAAAGCACTAAGAAGCAAGCGAGCAAGCAGATACGGCAGAAAATGCAATTATAGTAAAGCCAGCTTTGAAAAGAACAGAGACCTTACAAGCCAGGGTTACTTTAGCCTGCAGTAAGGGAAGATTAATAATGAACATAGATTGCTCAAATGAATCGTATCATAATGGATGCCCTGAACGTCTTGTGATGGATGGCTAGACAGCATTTAGTGCCACTAACACTGGTGATTGAACTGGAATACAAAGCAGGTAGGAAGGAGGTTTTGGTCAGAGAAGGGCACAGGCAGCATCTGTCAGTAGGAGGGCAAAACCCCCTCCTGGGGAACAGCGATATCTTCCAACCTGGGAAACAGGGGAGAAAACCAATGACAAGGGAACAGCCTTGGACAAGGACAGCAATGTCAGGCAGTGCAAAGACTGACGGATGTGTTCAGGAGCAATCTTTATCACCTGAGGCTTCAGCGTGGATAGTTGCAAAGTTACATTGCATTAGGAGCTTACACGAGCTTGGTTTTCTGCCCTGTGGTCTGCTCACTGCAAACAGCATTTTGAATTTGCAGTTTGGGTAAAAACCTGAGCATTTTGCACCAATTCACTGTAGACAGAGATAAAACTATTAATAGGTGCTCAGTATATAATATCTTCTTCCTAATACAGCAGTGGCTTTTCAATTTACTGGCAAAGGTAGCAGAGTTTGCTAACTGGCACCTGATAAATGCCATGTCTGCCTCCCTGGGACACCTGCCAGTAAATAAATTCAGTGCAAGCCATTGAAACATTGCTAGGTGGTGAACAAATGTCATGCAGGGCTGGCTGGCTGGACCAGAGGAGCCACAGAGTTTCAGAGATTGCCCTCTACCAGTCCCACTGGGGCCAGTTGTCTTCTTCTCTTACGTCTCTCTTCCCCAGGCCATGAAAAGTGTAGCTGACCTGCTGGAAAAAAATCAGAACCTGTGAAATTCATAAGACCTACCAAAAAAAAGAAAGAAGAAAACAATAAAAAAAAAAGGCACAGCAAATCATTTTCTGCACTGAGGATAGGCACAGTCAAAAAAAAAAAAAAAAAAAAAAAGAACCCAAAGACAAAATCAAAGAGAAAATCAAAGAGAAAGAGGCACTCATTACCCTCTTGCTGGGTAGAAGTAAACTAATTAATAAAGCAGCAGGAGAAGGAGCATGCCTCAAAATCTTGCTGCAAAAGCATGGACCCTTTCTTCTTTCTTTGCCTAAATTTTTATGTTTTCAAGTCCTGCCCATCAGAAGCTGTAGGACACAAACTCAAATAAGTTGCCAGATCCTGTGCTCTCTTTTGGGGCCAAAGCTTCTGCAAGCATGAAGCAAGACATGGAGATGTTCCCTGCTGCACCGTGACTGCTCTTCCCCTTCTGACTGCTCTTTGGCACCTGTGGCTATTGCTAATGCTGAAAGCAGTTTAAAAAAGGAGAAGAGTGTATTGACAGCCCGAGGATGCCATTCCTGGTAGCAACACAGGAAATGAAGCCGAATTCACAAAGCTGGTCAGCTCTCCACGGAGCTCCAGCAACTGGAACCCGTGTCAGCACCCCACTGGGCAGGGGGAGAAAGGGAACGGGGAAGAAGGAATGCAGGCAGGAAGGAAGGAAGAGGGGAAAGGGAGGAAAGAGGAAGGGGAAAGAAGAAAGGGAGGGAAGGAAAAGAGAAGGAAAGAAAAGCAGGAATCTATTAACATGTTAAATACATGGGAACTATTTATTCAGTGTAATAGATAAAGCAGTAAGCGGCATGATTATAAGCAATCTATTGCCCTAACAGTCTTTATGTTTAACAGCAAAAATTTACCAGCTAAATATAACTTCCAAGCATCAATTCCCCTGTTAAAAACTGCCCAGGAAGTGTATGACCAAAGTCTCATTGTACTCCTATAATATGTGTGAAGTAAACACAGCTCTTCAAATGTATTCTTAGTATGATGCAGCCTTTCTTTCTCCAGGTACTGGCTCTTCATTGTATCTGTTGTACTGACAGTATGAAACAAAATAGCAGGTGGAAATAAAAGAAGAAGTCTGAAAACTTTGCTCTGAAAAGCCACTCTATTGAACGTTACTGAATATAGGACTCCTATATTCAGCAGATCTGCCTCTGTGTCAGTCAGATCCTCTCTTGAGTGATTAAAACAAACTCTCACTTGCAGAAGAGCTGACACAGACCAGAAAATTATTTACATAATGCAGAAGAATTTATTCATTATGTTTCTGCTGTGATTAAGACTGTAATATGAGCTGACCACTCAAATATTTTCCCCCAAAAATCAAGGTCTAACATCAGGGAGTGGGCCATGGTTCCTGCTGCTCCTCAAGGTACCACTGTCATGTACCTCTGGCTGCGGAGGCAGGCCAGTGTATCCAAAATGTAGGGTCAGGAGAGGGAGAAAAGCCACAATAAATACCTGAGATTTGGGCTTGGATGTTGTGAATGTGGGCAAAGAAGTAAACACTGGGAGCATCTGGCCTGGTACATGCAGTCTGGCCAGTCTGAGCCCTGTGTATAATTAAAGAGCACCTTTTAGTCCATATACCTCAGGGTTACACAGAAGCACAGAAGCTGCTTTCCAGGTAGCAGTCCCAGTCTTTTCTACAGCAGCAGACAAGCCCGTCAGCCTCAAGGGAACAGACACCAGTGCTGGAAGGGACAAGCACGCAGCAGACTGTCTCACCCAGATCATAAGTCTTTATTCATCTTCAGCTCTGCTTGCCAGAGCAGGTGGGTTTCAGATCTTTAAAAGCCCTTTGCTTCAGTTATTTTTTTATACCCTGGATATGTTTACAGGTTTCCTTGCTCTGTCTGTGCACACTTCCATTCCTATGCTCCCTCCCTGCTTTTCTTCCAGTCCTTCCCACATCTTTCTCTTCAGCAAGTTCATCTTGAGGTGACACTCACTTTGGGGAAAAAAAAAAACTTGTCTGACTTTATTAGGCTGTTCATATGTATACAGAGTCTCTGCAAGTCTCAGTGTGTCAGTGTGTTCAACATGTCACATTTTATTGATTTTTGAAGCTTAGAGCTGAGTCCACATCCTATTTTGGCACCCTAATATGCAGTCTAAATTTCAAGGTTGTAAAGCTTTCTATAGATCTCACTGAGATCTGAAACAAAGCCCCCAGGAGCATGGTCTGGGAGAACAGACTAGACTAGAAACGTTTAGGTCAGAAAAGACCTTTAAGATCATCAAGTCCAACTGTAAACATAACACTGCCAAGTCCATCACCAAACCACATCCTTAAGTGCAACATCTATATGTCTTTTAAATATTTCCAGGGACAGCGACTCCACCATTTCCCTGTGCAGCCTGTTCCAGCACTTGACAACCTTTTCCATGAATAAATTTTTCTTAATATCCAAACTAAACCTCCCCTAGCACAACCTGAGGCTATGATGTCCTCTTGTCTTACCGCTTGTGACTTGGGAGAAGAGATCAACCCCTACCTTGCTACAGCCCCCTTTCAGTTAGTTGTAGAGGGTGATAAGGTCTCCCCTGAGTCTCCTTTCCTACAGGCTAAACAATTCCAGTTCCTTCAGCTGCTCTTTGTGAGATTTGTGCTCAAGGCCCTTCACCAGCTTCATTGCCCTTCTTTGGACACACTCCAGCACATCAATATCCTTCTTGTACTGAGGAACCCAAAACTGAACACAGTATTCAAGCTGTGGCCTCATCAGTGCCAAGCACAGGGACACAATCTCTTCCCTAGTCCTGCTGACCACACTGTTTCTCATACAAGCCAGGATGCTCAGCAGAGGTGTAACATGAGATTTTACCTCAGACTAATTTCTAGGTTTGAATTGTTTAACTGTAGCTGCAAAACACTGCAGTATGGCCTCTGTGAGCCTCCCAGCTAAAAAAAACAGATGATGTCTGTTCGTGTTGCTATAGAGCCAGAGTGGCATTTTAGGATTTAAAGAGATAAGTAGTATCACAGACATTTTTTTTCTGCCCTGGCAAGAGATATGAGCAACTGGAACCCATCACCAGGGATGGGAAGGGTTCAGAGCACAAGGCTCAGGAACGTGATGATGCCCCTTTTCTGGCTTTGGGGTTTGACTACAAATATTTGGCAGCACCTTATACCGAGTAAAGCTGAAAACCCCAAGTTTCAGGAGCCAGGATTCCCACAGAAATAGGTCATGGAGGGTTGCTAAACACGTACACAATTCCTCGCTTAATGAAATGCTGCCTAGCTTTCAGTATCAGAGGAGAGACCCTATTTCAGCTCCAGGAGAGTTGCCCAACAAGTAATTGCCTGAGAACAGAGTTTCTGTAAGCACTTTGGGGTAGTCAGACAGAAAGGAAAGAAGGGATGTAAGGGATGAGAAAGGTCACTGAGAGTATGAAAAGCAGTGCTTTATGACACACAGGATTTGCTTGTCCCAGAAACTGGCCCTGGCTAATGAGCCGATCCAAAGACTGAACAGGGACTGAAGGTCTTGAACTATTGAGTACTGGTTACTGGGGTAGATTCAGCTCCACTAAAAACACAACTGTCCTTTATTTCATATTGCAATAAGGCTGAGCTTAATACTCTTGTTGAATTACTTTATTTGGCTTTGTTGCTTTTATATTGTTAGGACTTTATTTTATTTACTCAGCAGCATGTACTCCTCACCTTGTTGCATGCTGTACTAATCATGCTTTTATTATGTATTTTTAGATCCTTCCCACAGCGTGCAGAAATCTGTGGGGCTTTTTTAACCCAGAATGTCAATAAGCTTACTGCCAAAGCTCCTGGTAGAGGCACTGCATCTACTTATTCTGATCGACCCTTGAAAAAATTAAATTGTTGTGATGTGAGTGCAGAGCAGGGTTCAAGGTCCACCGCATATGAAAATGGAATTGATTATTCCCAATGAACGGAGCCTTGTAGCTCTTCAGGACATTATATGATAAATATGTTGGCACATACTATGCATTTGGCATGCTAAGTAGTTTACTGAACTACTCCCTGCAGCATGTTTTAATGAAATGCTGACTGTTTGGCATCTTATTGGATAAGTGCATTCAGTGGCATTGGTCATAAATGATAGAAGTCAAGGAAGGCATACAAAGTACTCTGTAAGATGTAGCTCCTCCACAACTTTCTGCTCTGTATTGCTATGCTCTTGGAATTTACCATAGCCAGCAATTAGAAATGAATAATGAGCACATGGCATTCCTCCAGTTCAGCATCTAGAAACTTCTGTCTCTAAGCTTCCACAAAAAAAAAAAAAAATTGCATACAACACAGAACTTGTTCTTACCTGCTAAAGGGATGCCATTAGGATCCCATGTTAGATGAGATGTTGCTGTGGTTTAACCCAGCAGGCAACTAAACAACACACAGATGTTTGCTCACTCCTCTGCCCCACAGTGGGGTGGGGTCAAGGCCACCCCCCAGTCATAAGCCCATCTATATGTTGTATCTCTTCCTTGATAGTCTGAGGTGTCTTGGGACCATCAGGCTATAAATAATTCACCCTTATGTAGCCAGTCAAAACCCATCTGAACCACTTGAATTTTATCAGCCTGATCCACCTGCTGGCTGTTTTAATGCTCTTCAGTGACCCGAGCCTTGGGTAGATGGGCATCCATGTAACATATTCTCACAACCCTGTTCTCTACCTGACCAGCAATATCTTGCCACAGGTCAGTAGCCCAGATGCATTTACCTCTGCTCTGCCAGTTGGTCTGCTTCCATTGCTGTAGTCAACCCCCACAGAGCATTTGCCATCATCCCTGAGTCAGTATAGAGATAAACTACTGGCCATTTGTCTCATTCAGCAATATCTAAAGCCAGCTGGATAGGTTTTACCTCTGCACACTGACTCAATTCACCTTGTCCTTCAGCAGTTTCTGCAACTTGTTCTGTAGGACGCCACACAGCAGTTTTCCACCTTTGGTGTTTTCCTACAATAGGACAGGGTCCATCAGTGAACAGGGCATATTGCTTTTCATTTTCTGGTAGTTTATTATGCAGTGGGACCTCTTCAGTACACTCTTCCTTTGGCAATGCTCCAAAATTTTTGCCTTCTGGCAAGTTCATTATGATTTCCAAAATTCCTGGGCAAATGGGGTTTTCTATTTGAGCCTGTTGTGTGATCAGTGCAACTCCACATGGCATCAGTTGCATGATATGTAGAGGAAACCCTCCCTTTGAACATCCAGCCTGTTGACACTTCAGTGTCAACCATTTTTGTGACAGCTGGAACTCCTTCATATGCTGCCAATATCTCTTTTTCAGCTGGAGTATAGCTGGCCTCAGACCCTCTGTATTCCTGACTCCAAAACCCTAAGGGCCAGCCTCAAGTCTGCCCTGGTGCTTTCTGCCCAAGGCTCCAGGTAGGGCAAATCTTGACAGCTGCAGTGAAGAGCACGTATTTAGTGTCTTGTGCTGCCCAGATTGGCCCAAAGGATACTGCATGCACAGTCTCCTGTTTAATTTGTTCAAAGACTTGTGCCTGCTGGGGCCCCATTTTGAAATCATTCTTCCTGGTCACTTGACAGAAAGAACTCACAGTCAGAGTGTAATTTGGAATATGTGCTCTCCCAAAACCCATAACACCCAAGAAAGCCTATGTTCCCTTTTTACTAGTCCACAGAGACATAGGTGATACCTTGTTGATCACATCCATTGGGATCTGACAATGTCCATCTTGCCATTTTATTCCTAAAAACTGGATCTCCTAGACAGACCTCTTTACCTTACTTTGTTTTATTGCAAAACTGGTTTTCAGAAGGGTTCAGACTATTTTCTTCCCTTGATCAAAAACTTCTTTTGCTGTGTTACCTCATACGATGATGTTGTCATTGTATTGCAGGTGTTCTGGAGCTTCGCCCTGTTCCAGTGCAGTTTGGATCAGTCCATGGCAAATGGTGGGGCTGTGTTTCCACCCCTGGGGCAATCGATTCCAGGTATACTAGACGCCCCTCCAAGTGAAAGCAAACTGTGGCCTGCACTCTGCTTCCAAATGGAGAAAAACACACTAGCAATATGAGTTGTGACCTACCACTTGCCTGCCTTTGAGTCCAATTCATAGTGAAGTTCCAGCATGTCTGCCACAGCAGCAGCGTGACTCCATTCAGGCCAGGATAGTCTGCTGTTACTCTCCACGCTCCATTAGACTTTGGTACTGGCCATATGGGACTATTAAAGGGTGAGAGAATTTTGCCAATCACCTCTTGGCTCTCCATTTGATGTATCAGCTTATGGATGCCAGCTTTCAGCTGGATTTCAGCTTATCAAACCCAGGACAGATACAAGAAAGAACAACTTGCTGCTGGAGGGGCTCTGCCTCTCCTCAGGTCCTGCTTAGCTGGCTGGTGCACAGGGCAATGCAGCCAGAAATGGAGGGACCAGGGGAACTGCAAGGGCCACTCCTGGCTCCAGCAGTCTCTGAGACATGGACAACACTGGCACAGAGCCTGGGACTGGGCCTACTTCTCCACTGCTTTTCAGTCTCTTTTAGCTTCTGTGCCTGAGGAAAGGGTTTATTCCTGACAACAAGATTGAAAAAAAAAAAAAAAAAAACCAAAACCAAAAACAAAACTTTAATCACAAGTGGGGTTTTTTTAGATGAAATAGTTCCACAGTGGAAGTAATCAAACTCTGCAGACAGTTCTTCCTATCTTACACGCTCACCTGCTCCTAATCCTACCATTACCTGAGGTATCTTGCTAGAGTAATGTTTTTCTTACATTCACTGCATCAGGACTATAAACAAATAAACTGATAACACCTCAACTCTCCCAGGATCATAACTCCCTTTGAGCACGAAAAGTCTGGAGATGTGGCCCTGATTCTTTATATTGTTGGTGCCACCCAGTGTTGAAAGACTGGAAGTGGCACTGCAAAGACGTGCTTGAGAAGTTACAGGCAAACGATTCTTCTGGCACAGGTCCTGCAGCCATGACCCCACCTCCAGACCTGTTGTGACCATGCACTCTCTGAAGACTGAAATGCAAGAAAGAAATGGGAGATTAGGTCGATTGTTTTTTGTTTTTTTTTTTTTCAGATGCTGATTGAGATCAACGGGTACAAAAACGCATATAGGTGGGCATCTAGGTATTTAGTACCTACAATAACTGGAGATGTCTCACGTTATTCTCCTCTCAGTGTAAAAGCATGCATTGCTATGCCTGGCTGGAACGTTTCCACTACACATAGAAGTGTAGTGACAGATGAAGAACTCACACGTGTGCCATGTCCCATGTCTTAGGTAAAAGTCTTCATGTTGAGAGTGGCTCATCCCAGGAGCCCCCTGTGTGCAGGTCCCTTACACTAAGCACAGTCGTTGACTGTGGCCTCTCTCCCTTGGTCTTTCCATTTCCACGTGGTTGATGCGCTCATCACACTGTGACCTCCTGTGCCCAGCAATGAGGAAGATGATGACCTGTCATGCTGCCAATGTAAGAGACGCAGGCAGCACACAGAGGAAGGAAGGGATGGGGTATCTCAGGCAGAACCTGTGAGATATTAAGAGTCCATACATGGCCAAAAAATTAATGGTTAGGTCCCATTCCAAATAACTGATATGCCTTTCAGATGGACTAAAATCTTTTAAAAGGACATCGTGTCTTTCTACACACTCCAGTGACCACCTTTCCCATGTATCAGCCAGAGATGTTCTGAAAGCAGGAGTCTTTTCCAACCTACTTTTACCCACATTTCTTCATCAACTGGCTCATACTTTCTCTGATGCTTTCATCAGAGAAAAAGCATGAGGAGGGTGACTATGGGGGACACCAGCTGGTGTTTCTATGCCTGTTGAATGGATTTTAGGACCTATATTGACAGGAAAGGCCAGAAACCCACAGGAAATACATTCAGGACTTCTGGTACAAAAGTCATGCTCATTTTGATGACTTATCCTTAAATCTAGCCTGGCCTAATGCTGCAAACTCTTCCATCACCTGCAGTGCGTACACTGTTACAAATTGAGGTTGATGGAAAATGAAGAGCATCACTTCAGTGATGTAGAGTGAGAGTCCTATCTTCAGTCATCTAGAAGTGCAAGCAGCATATTTCACTTTTTTGGATGCATTCAGTTGACTGAGCAGGGGGACTATGGGGCTGCAGATATTAAGTGTAATAGCACAAATACTGGTTGCAAAAAAATGGTGTCAAAAATACGTTATGACCTCTTTATACTAAAATGGTTACTGTGTAGAGTCTAAGTCAGGCTATGAAAAAAGAAAGCATCTCCACAAGAAAAGGAAGAGAAAGATGGCCTAGTGATAACCTGCAACTTGCCACTGAATCAAGTGTGGATGATACCAAGAATGATCCAAAATGGACCACTCCCCCCTAAACATGAACCCTGCCCCAGTACAACACATATTCTTATCCTAGATAGATTATATCTATTTGTGGTAGATACCCAGGGGGTTTGTCTCCTTTCTGATGTGGGCAGTGTTGTGCAGGTTGCTATGCCAATTCACTTCTGAGTGGAGCTGAGCTGCCCCCATGAGACATGCCTCTCAGGCTGTGTTGAGCCTGGGCAGTTAGTAGAGTTTCAGTTTTATATCCAGTGTGAAAATGAGGCATTTCCTGCCTCAGTGTTGTTTTGACCTCGAAAGGCAGCTGTAAAATGGGGACGAGCACCCAAATGTCTTAGAGAAAAAGTCTCAAAGAGGGCACTGAAAGACTATTCTTTCCCTGCAGTAATTTGGTTTTGGTGTCAACCGCTCTGCACTTCATCCATCAGAGCAAGGAGACAAGCGCACTGTGACCAGTACTGGAGACCAGTGCTGCTGAAATGAGCACATGCTTTTACATTGCATTTACATTGCATTATTTTCCATCCTTGTCAAGAAAGGGTCTATATATGAGAGTATGAGGAAATACCTGAACAGTACAAAAGCTGGAGATTCTTCTGAAACTCAGTGGAACTGCAGCTGCAAATTAGGGTGGTTCCAATACGAAGGGCTATCATTCCCACCTTCTGAAGACCTCATCCTTCTTACTACTTCCTCAGTTCTGACAGATGTTGCCATCCACTGTGCTCACCTGACCAGACAGAAGCTTCCTCTTCTTCACCTGAACATTCTGCTGCACTTCCAGGTCTTCTGAAGACAGATTGCCCACTTATCACTAACTTTGTTAATTAGTTTGTACCCTTAGCTCCACCAGGGACCTCTTCCTGAACACAGAGCTTTTGATGAAGCCGTAACTTTCCTTGTGACTCACAAAATCACTCCAGCGGGTTTCTTCTCAATTTTTCAGAAGTCATGTACTTGAATTGTCCTTGCTTGGATTTCACTGGTTGAACTGTGATTCTAAACCAGCTTCTTCCAAAGACACCATGGCTTTTACTTTCTCTGACAGAACTAGTTCCCTCCAGTAGGATACAGTTCTTCCTCAGTCATTCTTCTCTTTTCCTGATTAGTGCCAAGAGGTAGAGGAAACTTTTCCCTTGAGAGTTTCAAGGCTCCTGGTCCCACCCATTAAGGGGATGGTATCATCTGTCTCTCTAAGAATGATTTTGGGGATCAGTTATCCCAGATACAATGCTACCCCACTATGATTAATTACCCTCATGTGCAGTTTCAGCCCAGACCAGTAACATGGTACCTCCATTCACACCAACACCATCCAAAGCTTTGCATCATTAGTGTTTATTGACATAAGACAGCTAGGAGATGTGGGTCAGTGCACGTACTTACGTCTCAGAGCATTATGGTGATTGAGTCAGGAGAAGAAAATTTATTCTTTCTTGAATTATCAGTTTATAAACTCTAGCCTAAAAGTATGAGAAAAGACATCTGACCTGAGAGAGGAGCATCTCTAAGCTTAATACTGCCTAGTCCCCAGATCCCAAATCTAACTATTCCTCACCTTCCTTTTGCTTTGTTCCATATGGGTCTCTGCTCTTCCAGTGGCCATCATCTGCTCCTGAATGCCAGGAAGTGTGGCAGACCATGCTGTACAACAGTGACTGACTGGTTTACTGCCCTGTGACAGATCAGACCTCACTTTCACTCACCTTTTGTCAAAGGATTCATGCTGCTCATATGGATCAACTGTCCCAGGTTATCTGCAGAGATTAAAAAGCATGTTGTAGCTTCTGGATCTTCATAACTGGTTTATGCTTGGATTGCCATGGCAATAAGTTCTCCATTCACTCATGCTTTGCAGTCCCACTTTGGTCACAGATTCCCACTCTACCCAGTTAGCCAAGATCTCCTTCCTAGGCCTTCAAAGAATAATCCCCAAAACAAGCATTGCTGGAGGAAGATATGGTTTTGTCCTGTGTCCACTTTGCTCTTTTAGAGGTTGTTACATAGTGGTGACAGAAGTTGAAGTGTCTCTTTTACTATGTTTTGCATTACATTTTTCCTTTTTCATTTCTCCTGCTTTT
>NW_008580662.1:3170-21243 GCF_000691845.1 Merops nubicus | reverse complement strand
CAGCAGGAACTCGCTGTGCTGCCAGCTGGCACTAGGCCAGCATGGGTGAGCCTGGATTAACAATCACAAACCCTGGCAGAATGGACAGCCATGGGTTACAGGGGTGGTTTGGGCTGAAATGCCTTACATGCAGTCTGTCTGTGTATGGACACTGGCATAAACTCTCTGCTGCAGAAAGTACTTTTCCAGCCCTGTTGGCCAGAAGGATGCCAGCAGCAGTACAAAGCAGCAATAAATCAATCAGCCAGCCAGTCTGTAAGTGCATTGCATAACCAGGTAAATAAACAAATACTAGAAACAATAAAACACTGTAGCTATTTTCACCTTGTCAGGTGGAGCCATTCCAGACAATCAATAGGGGGTATAGAAAAGGTCACTGACTGCCTGAATAAATCTCCTCAAAAAACAACTGCCAAACAGCAATAGCTCCCTCTGAGAAGAGAAAGACATGGCCTTTAACAGAATAAACCCAAGATTACAAAGTAGCAGTGAACAAATATTAAAGCATAAACACTACAGACTATGGAAATCTAGTGGAAAAGTAGGATATTCACAACATTGATCTTTTCTCTGTTCCTTACAGCTATAGAGGTCTCTATTCCCTTTTGACACATGGAAGAGGAGTTTTGGAGAAAAACAGTTGCTGAGCTGACATCATAGATACATTTGTAAAGTGATACATTTTTATATTATGGAGAGTTTTTTAGTAAAAAAAATATAATAATAATAAAAAAAATCTGAATACGTCTAGAGCCCTAAAGTTATTGCCCAGACTAGCATATTTTTACTTTGGTCACGTGTTAGTTTTAAGCCATTTCAGCACAGAATTTGAAGTCACCAAAGTCACCTTCACTGAAACAAATCCCTCAGGCATCAAGTACTACTGAAGTCAGTCTCCCACCCAGTGCTAAAGAAAAGTTTGTCTGAACATTTGTCCCCTGCCCAGAGAGGGTGATGACCACATTGTCACACACTCTGGTGCACTTGGGAAGGCTGCTGAGGAGGCTATCCCTTGCCAGCCTGTGCTGGTTGAAAAGGTACAAGGCTCAGCTGTGAGCCATACATTTCTGATCTTAACCTACTGTCTGGCATCATTTTCATCTGCTACAATATGCCAATCCAAAGCATGGAACCTTTATTTCTCTGCTGTGTGTTAAGGTACAACCACAGTCCTGAAAATCTACAGCTTTATTAAAAGCTTCATGTCACTGTGGCTCTGCACAGGGCACACAAGGGCCTGAAATGTGGCAGCAGAAGCTGCTATATGATCATTTACATCTTCCAAGCATCCTCTAGCAGAGTCTTCAGTTCTGCCTGGGCGTTTGGCAGTAGCCACCAGCTCTACATCCATCTGTCCTGCTAAAAGCTAAAGTGATTGTACATTAAACTTAGAGGTTTGTTGACAGCTGTAGACAGCTATGTCCATAAACATGCAGAGACCAGGTCAGCAATCAGCCCTGCCCATTCAGTGTGATGAACCAACAGTAGACTGGTATCTCTAAGTACTTGGAATAAAATAATTATCATGGCTGCTTCACCTCTCTCTGACATCAGCAACAAACAATTCCTCTGACAGGGTGAAGCCTTGATGAAAACCTGAAGGGGAAGAGGAACCATGCTATCTGAGCTAAGTGTCCAGGTGTTGTGGTTTAACACCAGTAGGCAACTCAGTAGCACACAGCTGCTCGCTCACTCCCCCCTGGTGGGATGGGGCAGGGAATCAGAAAGGTCAAAGTGAGAAAACTCAGGGGTTGAGATAAAGGCATTTTAACTGATAGAACAAAAGCTGCACACACAAGCAAAGCAAAACAAGGAATTAATTCACGACTTCCCGTTGGCAGGCAGGTGTTCAGCCACCTCCAGAAAAGCAGGGGTCCATCAATGTAATGATTACTTGGGAAGACAAATACCATCACTCCAACCAAACATCCACTCTGCCCTCCTTCTTCCTCCAGGTTTTATTGTTGAATATGACACCATATGGTATAGAATTTCCCTTTGGTCAGTTGGAGTCACCAGTCCCTGCTGTGTCCTCTCCTAACTCCTTGTGCACCCCCAGCCTGCTCATTGGTGGGGCAGCGTGCGAAGAAGAAAACATCCCATTTTTGTGCAATAACTAAAACAGCCCTGTGTTATCAACACTGTTTTCATCACAAATCCAAAACATAGCATCATGCAAGCTGCTATGAAGAAATCTAATTCTATCCCAGCTAAAACAAACACACCAGGAATACACTGTACTTTTTTTTTGTTGTTACCTTTTTAAACATCTAGGTTTTAGTAAAAAGCTTATGGTAGCAACAGCCAAACTCTTTAAAGATTCCACAGCTGTGAAAGCAGGAGTTAGTAAGGGCAAATATGGCCAAACACCTGGCTTTTATTTAGGTAACTAAATGGGATTTCCCCCCACTCCTGCTCCTTTTATTAGCAACATTATGTAAGTAAGCAAGTAATTACAGCAAATCACAGGAGTATACCTGCAATGCACCTGAGGATAACTTGCACTAAGTGATAAATAACTTTCAAAGAGACACTTTAAATTAATTGAGATGATCAGGTGCCACAGACATAAACGAGAGATGGGTGGACTGGACTGGACTGTAGTGGTAGCTTGTGACAAAGGTTCTTACCCTAAGTAAGTCTTACTGTTCTGTGACCATACATCAGACTTAGGCACAGACAGGAGTTTCCAGCCACGCTCACTGAAGTGAGGATGACATTTGAATAAGGTGACTGTATGAAACTTCTGAAGTCTTCATCTAAGGAAAGCTTTGGTTCTTCCTAACTGATATGTTGCTTGCTGTCTTTTGTCTGCAACAGCTCACTTGTTCTTGGCAACCTGCAGGAGGGAGATGGTGCTGTCGATATCTGTGCAGGCTAATGCCTCCCTGCAGAAAAACTCACTGAGCCTTTGCCCAGTCTGAAAACATGGGGTGAAAATCACTAAAGGGGATGCACCAGTATCTACTCTATGGCACTAAAGGCCAAGTGGATCCTAGATGGGTCAGGATCAGAAGGTTCAGAAGGTTTTTTAGGCCTCTCAGGACATGGTCACCCTGGGCTGGGAGGGTGCCATAGCAGTGTAAGTCATGTCACCTGTGCACTTGTGGTAGAAGTGGTGTTATCTGGTGAGTGAGCAATTTGCTGTGTGGGGGAATCTCTGTTAACTTATAGAAAGTGCAATATCAGGCAACAGTCAGATCTGATATGTGTATGTGAGCATGACTACAAGCAAGGTGAGCAGGTCCTGAGATGGACCAGCTGCGTAGTTCTGGTTAACATCATCTAGAAGGACCTGAGCTGGGCAGCACCAGATCAGAAACCATTTGCTTTCTTTTTAAGGGAAAAACTGACAGGAGTGTAGATTGGGGAAGACACTTAAGATTAAACATGGAGAAATATTAGCTGTGCTGTAAATCCCAATTACAAAATGAAAGCATGCCCAAGTATATAATAACATAAACATAGCCCATCTGCCCTCAAAGAGGCCTGCTCTTTGTAAAGGTACTGCTTTTTGCCGTCAGAAAATTATTATCACACAGACACTACATCAAAAATGCCCTTAGGGAAGGAAAAGGCACATTGGTCAATGGTAAGTGCAGAGACAGATTAATTCAGATTATAATGGTGGGGAAAATAGTTTCACTGTTCTCCTGATCTAGTCTTAAGATGTCAAAATTATTTAACAAACCTTAGTTACATGAAGGAGTTAAGAGCTTCTTTCTCTTTCTTTCTTAAGAAAGATTAATGATGAGATGCAGCTAGGGGAGCCTGCCACACTAAGACAATAACCTTCACTAAAATACTTGGGAGAATAGAAGTACAGTTGGAACTCTGGCCATTGAAAATAAGATTAAAGGTTATTGCTCATTGTAAATGCAGAGTAAGAAAACAGAAGAACTTGTGTCGATATTCACAGCCTTAAAAAATGGTTTGCAGCATTAAAACTTTATGGGAGTGAGGACAAATCTGCATGGCTACAGACCTAGCATAGCTCTGGATCTCTGTATGTGCAACCAAATAAGTTGCACCCACAGTTTATCAGATTAACGCCTAAATTGGGCATATGATTTTTGCTGATTTCATCCTGAATATTTTGCAAAACTTCAGGCAGTGTTGTAAAGCATTTTATCAGTGAAAAATTAGGAGGGGAAAATACTGTCCATTAAATAAGCTCCAGAACAAGCCAAAAAAATTGAATAGAATGGCCTGCACAAGATCTTTCAGATACCACACCTCTGTCCCCCTCTTTGAGCTCCTGTATTGCTTGAGAGGTGCCCTCGTGCACAGGCATGTATGCAGTGCTGCACTGCCTGCATGTGCTGCCAGTCTCTTGAAAGTGAGGTGCCACAAACCTGATGCACAGGTGTTAGCTCCATCTTTTAACCTTACCTGATGGAGGCAAGAGACTCTAGAACTGAAGTGTATCCTCTGTGTCCACCACATAACTCTCACACAACCCACTGGTACAGCTGTGCTGTGGGGCAATGGCAAACCTGTAATTTCCTCTTGCAGATGAAGCCCCTGGGACGATTTACTGAGCGAGCAACTGTAGTTGCTTTGGCTTGATTTCAGCATTGTGAATCAGATCTTATCATTGTCTAGCACACATCTGTTTTGTGCAGCACCAGGGTCTGATGGCCCAAGGCAGAATTTCTAATTTGTCTGAATAACATTCAGCATAAGCTCCATATAATAATTAATCAGTGGTCATTAAAGCAAGAGATACCTGTGATGTTGCTGATGTTTATTAAAGCCTTTTCATAGTATTTTAACCACAGTATCACCATGGCAGGATTTCCTTTTACTTAAAAACACATTGTGCCTGGCAAAATGTCTTAAGATTTTACTTTTTCCCATATTTCTGAGAGTCTTTCCTAGTAATTCTTTCTCTCTCTTAATGGCTTAGTAAAATGATTGTGAAACCAGCACTGCAATTAAAATAGTTCCTATATCAGGGGCCTCATACAGCTCCTAAGCAAATGTTTGGGATTGCTTAAGCATTAACACAGATATTACTAGATCAGAATATTCACTCCCCAGAAACAAAACGGGACTAAGGCTCTCTGAAATAAGAAGAGATAATAAAAGAAGTAAAATAAGAAAATAAAAACTGGGGGAGTGGAGGGGAGGAGACACATCAGATTTCTCAGCAGCACACACTCATTAATTAAAGCACAATAATTTTGAAATCTACACTTAGATTGAATCAAGAATGGTTTGATTTTTTATGAGGATAATTAAGGTTCATCCTGCTGCATGCTTCAATGTCTTCAACACCAGTTCCAAAAGCCCATTTTCAAGAAGCATGTGGGGATTTGGGACCAGAACCTCAGTGATATTTAGGTGTGAAACTGCCTGAAATCACTAACAGTGAAGGGAAACAGAAGGAAGTGAAGAAGTTTGCTGTAGTGACTCAACCTTCCCAAAGACTGGTGGGGGTAAAAGTGGACTGAGAACTGTGTTTTCTAGACCCAGCTCTTGACTGGTGAGGACAGAGAATCATAGAATTGTCAGGGTTGGAAGGAACCTGAAAGATCATCTAGTTCCAACCCCCCTGCCATAGGCAGGGACACCCCCCACTAGATCAGATGGCTCAGAGCTTCAACCAGCCTGGCCTTAAAACTTCCAAGGCTGGGGCTTTCACCCCATCATTCCCAACCTGTTCCAGTGTTTCACCACCCTCATGGTGAAGAACTTCTTCCTAACATCTAATCTGTACCTACCTACTTCTAGTGTTGCCCCATTCCCCCTAGTCCTATCACTACCCGAAGTCCTAAAAAGTCCCTCACCAGCTTTCCTGTAGGCCTCCTTAAGGTACTGGAAGGCCACAATAAGGTCATATTTAAGGAATATTTAAGATGTCTGTGGTACATGTGGCAAGAGCTGGGCTATTCAAGAGAGCAGAGGGTAAACTTTAGAGGAAGTTTAAAGAAGATATATTGTGTTATTTCTGTCCTGTCAAACCGTCAATTTTTTGGGCGGAGGCCACACAACAGAAAGTGAACACAGACGTGAGTTAATACCTCTTTGTTACTAAGTCAAAAGCAGTCAAAGCAGTTGCTTTGATCTTCATCGAGGAATAAAGCATAGCCACAAGACCAATTTTGGCTCATGACTTGGCATGGCATGCTAGTAATCTTTACCTTTCTAACATGGCATGGCAAAGCAAGATGCTAACTGCAGTGGGAAGATTTAGAAACATATCAAAATGTTTCTAAATGTTCTGTCTAAAATGTTTCTGTCCAGTCTCCCTACACCCAAAGAAGAGCTGTCTGCAAGAAGCAGCATGTCGCACTTGTGTGACAGCCAGTCTCCCACCTCCTGTGCCAGGGATCTAATCAGGGACTCTGCAGAACTAGAAGCAGAAGATGCCACAAACTTGTGCTAAAGGCCCTGTAATAAACTTTGTCCCCAGTGGGGACACACTCTGCCTTTAGATTTGCACACTAGTCCCAGACAACTGGGAGGAGCAGCACTGACCTGTGCAGTTGTAAGGTGATGGATGAACGGCTGAGCACCATGTCACAGACACAGTCTGCTCTGATCACACGAGTTTGACACAGGCAAGTTTGTTCCTGGGTGGTTGTCCTTGGAATGGGCAGAATGTGACAGAATTTCAGCAGCACGAATCAGAGCCTCCAGGCTTCATAAAACCTGATGCAAGCCCTGCCCCACATCAGTCCTTCTTGTCTTCTTTTCCACTTGCTTTGCTTTTATTCTTCTCAATGACATTTTCTTTGGTTGTATTGTTGTTAACTTGTCTCTACTAAATCTAGGTGACTGGCTTGGGTTAGATCTGTCAGTTTTTAGCCTGTTTAGGTGAGTCTACCTACTAGAGTAGAAATTTGGGCTCTGTGACTGCTGGTCCACCTCAGACTTTTCAGCAGATTCTAGTCAGAAAATGGGAGCATTTTAAAAGCAAGTGATGTTCCTTCATTATTAGGAGCAAAGTGAGAGGGCTTGGCATCACTGCAGCAGACATGCTGAAGATAGACACTGTGCTCAACATGTGCATTTTCTTGCACCAGGAACAAAATCTGCAGCATGAAAAAGCAACAAGCATCAACCTCTCTGTACAGACTGTCTGATGGATATTGTGCTTGCACACCAGGTATAAGCTCCTGTTTCACTAGGTCCAGCACGGTCAAGTTACACTATTTTGGAGCATCACTTAGGATCTGGAGCTGAAGGGGAATCCAGAGACCCATCCCATCTAGAGCGTTACCCTATTTGGTGCCCCATAGAGAAGCAGTGGCAAAATGAGTGGACACTTGCAGGTTGTAGAATAACTTAACCACAGCCACCTGGAAAGGGGCTTACAGCAGAGGAAAGTAGTCGGGAATGATGCAACCACATTCATTAGATGTCCAGAGGTAGAATTCATAGTCCTTCCCTATGAAACCTGCTCCCCCATGAACTTTTCTAGAGAGTGTATTGTGAATTCTGCAATACTCCCAAAGGGAGGCTGTGACACCAGTTCATCCCTGCGATAGGTGAGAAGTGACCCCTCAGCTGCGTATGACAGCAGCTCCTGGGAGATACTGTCCACCAACTCCAGTACAGTGTGACTGGGGAATACCTTGATGAAGCAGAAATGGTTAGGAAAATGCAGGTAAAAAGAAGGTCAGTATTCAGTCTTGAGGAGCAGAAGGGCAGGCACCAGTGATGAGATCAGGTGGAAACCCTGATTTTTTGTGCTCAGCTTCCAGTGCTGTAGGAGAAGACAAACTCTAGGCTCAACCGACAAGTGCAGAACTAACTCTTGGGAGATTGCTATGCTGAACAGAAAGCATCCCCCAAGTCCAGAGATGACATCTCTGCCAGAGCTCATAAGGTGAGAGTTTTTAAATGACTATCACTGATGTCAAATGAGCATACTCAGGCCAAAAAACTTGTGACAGAACAGCACAGTTAAAGGGATGTGATGGGGAGAGACTGTCTCCATTTCTGAAAGAAGGAACAGTGCCATGGTAGGGTCATACCTGCCCGTTTGCTCTTTCCTCCAACACAAAAATAAAACTCTATGTCCAGGTTTGAAGAGAAGAACACATGGGGTGATGGGTAAGCCAGCATGTTTGGACTGCAGTTCTCCCCAGACTATTGCCTGGTGTTTGGCCAGCCATTTCCCCCTCCAACTGAATGGGAAACTTCCTTTCCATTCCCCTCCAGAGCAAGGTCTCCACATTTGTCAAATTTTCCTTGGATAAACCTTGGTGAAGACGAAGACTGACCATACCACATCATGTTCCCAGGTTGCTAACTGATGGCATCTCCATCCTTGGAGTCACTGAATGCTCAGTTGGCAATGGCTAATGTCAGCCACACTCAGCTGTTGGAGGCCATGATGGCAGCATGGGATGGGGCTGAGTTCTCCAGCTCCATCCATCCATTCATCCATCCATTCATCCACCTATCCATCCTTCCTTCCATGACTTCATGCAGAGCTGCCACAGAGCCCTAAATTACCACAGAGTGCAGGTCAAGGTGTGCCAGCACAGGTTGACAGACAGGGAAATGGCACGCCTTGGCCACTTATTTCAAGGCCTTCTTTGAAGCCAGGTGTGGGTCGAGGAAGAAGAGGGAAGGATGGAAATTTATATCATCTGTCAGAATTCACCCAAGAGGAAACTAAATTCTTCCATTCTCACCCTAGGCAAACAAGTCTGATTTTACTAATACATCAAAACTTCTGCTTTTTGCTTTGCAACAATTCCAAGCAAAATACAAAGCCATAAATCACAGAGCAGTGGGATGATTGATTTAACTTAATAAAGGGAGACAGTAGGAGGAGAAAGTAAATCATATAGATGGGCTTGACTTGTGGCCAGAAAAGCCATGGGCCAGCCTGTGTACACAGAAAAAACATACAACTTACAGTTTTCTTAACACCATTGCAACTCAGCCCTGTTATTTACTGCCCTCCTATAATCACTGCTGCTCAAATATCCTGCTGATACACCTCAATTACTGCCAGTTCTTCTGCTCAGAAGAAACCTTTTTGTTCTGTGCAGGAGTGAAAAAATTTAACGACGTTCCTAGTGTTCACCAATGCTGGTCTCTGCTCAGCATGTTCCAGCTTGCTTGGTGGACCACAGCACCCATCCTAAAATTAATGTTGCTAGAATCATGAAGGAGACGTCATGGTCTTGGAGACCTGGTACCAACAGTGCCCATTTATTCACAAGAGATGTGCAGGGGATCACAAGAGTTCCCTGACCTGTGGTTGCTGCACTGTCTCCAGCAGCTGCTGGGATGTAAACCTCTTTTTATACAATCCCAGTCATCACCTTCTTATCCCCTCAGGGCCAATGGTCTGAGCCTGAGGCCCCAAAGCCCAGCTCTAATACAACCCCTGCAGCAGCATGGCCATGGCTTAGGCTGCTGCAGGCATTGCACAGTCATCAGGAGGTGCCATGGAACATCTGTAGAGCAGACAGGAAAGGACACAAAGGTGACACCACAGGCACAGAGGTACGGTGGCTGAGATTACATCACTGCCAGCTCAAGGGTTCTTGAGAATAACCTCATCACGGGAAGGCATAAAAATCTCAAGAAGCAAACAGGGAGGTGAAATAAGGAGACTGAGCACCATGGAGGATGAGCCATGGGGATGCAGAGACCAGCTCTTCTCCCTCTGGTACCTGTGCAGCCAGCAAAGGCACTGGGGTGCCACATGGGGGTGGTGAGTTCCCTGCACTCAGCTGGGTGGCTTGGTAAGCCCCAGCTATCCCGTGTGTGTTAGCTAGCAAATAACAGCTTTGTTCTCCAGAGCTGTGTGTGTCCTGCTTGCATCACCTCCTTGCAGGTGCTGACAGATGTCCAAAGAGAGTGACCCCAGGGGGAGGCTCAGATCTCACTGGGGCTCCTGTACTAAGCACCACGACTCAGACACAAAGAAGACTGC
This sequence comes from Merops nubicus, assembly GCF_000691845.1. Taxonomy (NCBI): domain Eukaryota; kingdom Metazoa; phylum Chordata; class Aves; order Coraciiformes; family Meropidae; genus Merops; species Merops nubicus. Next base: position 11,336 of record NW_008580662.1, on the reverse strand, counting down.
TCGCAGGGGGAAAGATAGGCTGTCCCATCCACAGCAAAGTTTAGGATCTGAGCCATGCAGTATGAGCCCAGCCACAGCAGTTGGTGAACTGCATGTTCCACCTCCAAGGGAGGTGGAAAAAGCATTTACAGCCTGACAGAAGAGCACTGAAGTCAAGACTTACTAAGGTTCCTGGCTATGGGCTTTGTGGAAAGTTGCAGCTACACTGACTTGTCAACTAAAAGTGGTAAAGGGAGACCTTGGAGAGAAAATTGCAGGTCTAGAAAAGGGAAACATTAGTTTAAAATAAGTGACTGAATTGCTGAAGGAACTGAGACAAAAATGCACGTGCCTCTGCAGCAGAGATCCTGCAACCCACACCAGTGGGGAAACGAGCCCAGGGAGGATGGGATGGACAGCTTGTAACAGCTAATGCAGTGGAAACTTGAGATCGGGATCCTGATCAGCAACAAGCATCTGTGAGGCAAGAGAGACTCAGCATCATGGATCTGATATTTTGGTTTGCCAGACAACCAAGTCTTTGGAAGAGCTGTGCAGCAAGCAGGCTGCAGCTGCAGCCCTCCTAGTGGGATTCCTGCAGGGAGATATTGACACCTGGGCCAGGGATGGAGTTGGGTGGTCTGATCCCAGGCTGGCTCATGCAGAGCCACCAAGTTACTCCCCTCTTCTCTGACTGCTCCTCAGCAAAGCACTGGACCCCTGCCCCTCCTCATGTCCCCAGTCACCACTGGTGTGTAGCTGTTGATGAAGGGATGCAGGAGTGGGATTGAGCCAGACCCGAGTCAGAGCCTGGAATAAGCCAGAGTTGTATGACAGTTGCTAGGATTCTGTGTGGATACTGCTGTGCAGGTGTGATGGGACTTGCAGAACCCCAGGAACAGACATGAATGATCATAATCCCACTGCAGGGTTGTCCAACCTCATCCCAGTGCCAGCAGCACTGGGTGAAGAAGCTAGTGGAGAATGCCAGCGACTGCTGTGGTGAACTGGGTTGGCACTGCTGCTCTGCCTAATCATGGTGTGGTTGCTTGGTTCAGAAAAGAAAGCTGAGGAAGAACCAGAGGGTTTTTTAATCAAGAAAGCAGATACTGAATACACGATCAGATCTCACACAGGAGGGACCAAGACAGCAGCCTAATGCTGAGGTTCAAAAGTAAACCTGCAGTGATGGATGGATTGGTACCAGCTGCTAGGGCAATTACTGAACCTGTAAATCAACAGTATTTGGCTCAGATTTAGCTTAAGAGGAAAGCCATTCAGGCAGGATAATTTTACCAGGCACAGATAGATAGAAAATGTGAAAAGAAAGAAGAAGAAACAGTCTGTGAAGCAGTCCAAGCAGTAACATTTGCCACTAACTGTTCACTCCATAGAAAACACGGCTAACAGAGAAAAGGCAGTATTTCAAATTTGAGGCAGAAGCCAGTGATTTTGCTGGAGTACCAGAGCCAGACAGAAGAGGGAATTTCAGCAGGTTGCAGAGCTGAGAACTGAAGGAGAAAACATAAATGCTGGGATAGGGGCACCTTTGAGTGCCTTTCAAGAACAGCCCAAATTAACTAAACCACAAGAGCTGGAAAAGAAACAAGCAGTAAAATCTGACCTAGACAGACTTGATTCTGCACAGTAGGGATACTCACCTCCTCAAAACCTCCAGCTGCTCCTGCCCAGACCCCCCCACACTCTGCAGGGGACAACCAGTAATGAGAGCACGGATCACAACAAAGTGAATACACAATATCCCAAAATGCTAGGAGGTGCAGGAGTTGCAGGTGGCTCAATGCAAAAGCCCCTTGGGGAGCCCAGGAAGCCATCAAGCAAAGCAGCCATGGCCCATACTGGACACGAACTAGAAACACAGATTTTAGGACTGTTTCATACTCAGATGGGGAAGCTAGTGCTTTAGGGATCCTAATGTTCCAGCAACCTGCCCTGTGCATGTTACTGTAAATCTGGAGAAGTTCTTCAGCCAAGCTTCAGTTACACCTTCTGTAGAGGATATTTTGATCCATGTACCCTCTTGAAAGGCCATGAAAGCAAATAAAGAGCTGGTGCTGCAGGTAACAGAGGAAACAGGGTTTCAGCTTAGATAACCACAGTGGGAACTTAAAAGAGCTGAGCATAATTTTAGCTCAAGAGGACAGGCTGCTGATGAAAAACAGATAAAACTCACTGAAACACACACACATGTCCAGTCATATTAGGATTATGGGCCTTGCAAATAATATTTAACTTTTCAGAAGTTTTATTCCAGCATTAGCAGACAAAAGCCAGATATTGACCATATCCCTCAAGGAGAAGAAATGGTGGCCATGAAACCTGGACCATGAAGGGGCACCAAGGTGGAAGAAGGAAGATTTTGCTCAAGCTCCTGCACTGACATGTCACAGCATAGGAGACCTGTTGCATATCTAGTGACACAGCTGACAAGGTGAGGGTAGTCTTGATGCAAAAGGAAGAACTATGTGTGGGGCAAGAGCCCTGACAGCCCTGCAGCCAGCTCTCACAGGGCACGGAGGAGCACGTGTGGGCCGGGGGACACAGGGAAGTCACCCCCGGCACAGACCTAGCAAACATACAGCACAAGGAAAGCTTGAAACAGCAGGCAGCAAACCACAGGTAGTGCTGCAGGCACCAGCCTTAACGAGTCTGGGGAAAACACTGGGAAGAGGAAAAGTTTTAGCACTTCTGCCAAATATGAGGATCTGAATATGAAAATATCAGGGAGCAAATTGCACTGTTAGATCCAGACTTGGACTTTTTAAAAAAAGGGAAGAAAAATGGCTAATACTGTTTACTGTAAATATGGAAAAACTGAAAGGATTTGCAGCTATTTGGATAAGCACAAAAACATACACAAAAAATGAAATTATTCCTCCATTCAGCTCAAGCAGCTGAAGCTTGGGCTGATAAAGAAATACATTAAAATGAGAACTGAGAGAAAATACTTGCTATTTTCATAGACTGGGCAAGCTACTGCTGTCTGGCAACCAACATGGGAAAACAAAAAGTCATGTTCAGGAGATGGCAAGCAAATACTACATGTTGCCCTCTGAAAACAAGTGGACTAAGCCCTAAGGAGAAGAAATGGTGAAAGCCACAGGAGCTAGATCAAGTTGTAACCATGGAAATGATCAGCCCTACAGTGTAGCACACAGAAATACCAAAACAAAGAGCAAACCCATCTTGGAAGAAGAGATTTCATCAATCTTTAGGATTGCACTCAGAAATATAATAAGCATCTTGATGAGGTTTGTTGAGTTGTGTTGCAGAGTGGACCACAATGGGACAAGAACTCAGAAGGAACCAGTTCAACTTCCTAATATTACTGTTGACTCCAGGAAACTCTGTCAAGCAAGCGTGTACTTATAGAAAGAATCTGGAACAGGTGAGTAATAAATAATAAAACACTATGACCAAATTGGGACAGAAGTAACAATCTCAGACTGTACAGATAGCTGCTAGAGGAAATTTATATTTGTTCAATAATTGGAGCTTAATCAAGGTAATTTACATAATGGTTCAAATGCAGAGAGTTCACTGAAAAATTTAATTGGTAACTGATCAACATAATCTTTAGGAAGATGTATATCCACACCTCTTTTAAGGGGACAAAGAAAAGGTAAAGACACCAATTTTTAATAGTATTGAACACCCTAGCTATTAAAAATCTTTTTCTGTGCAAGCTGCAACAAAGCATTAAGGAGAAATGTTAAAAGATCACTGCAGTAAGACAGGCTATGCCTAGAAAACACAAGGATTTCAGTAGCTGTTGTTCTCCTTCACTAGAATATAACCCTGGTGTTAATGTTTGCTTATTTATGCCAAATATAAAGAAAATTTGTTTACCAGTGGAAAAAGATGGAACTGATGGGTATCAAGCAAATAAAGAGCAAAAGCAATCAGAAGATCACAAAGAAATAGTGCCTTGTTGGCTGTAGTATTATCTAATAAATTAGAATATTTGCTTTGCTGCATGAATTAACTTACAAGAGAATAACTGGCTCTATGGATGATCAGTTCTGGTGCCACCCCCTGTCATTACAAGCTACTGGAGTTTATACAGATTACTGACATTTGCATAGATTATAACAAGTTGAGACAAATATATTTCATATATCTACTAGAAAATACACAAATGTGAACATTGTTGTCACTGAAAAGCAAGAATTACACATCAGGGAAACCCACTTTTATGTGTCTGAAGTTGTTATGCAGTTTAATGCTTTGTGATGTGTATACTTTGATTTGTGTATGTTCAAGCTGGAGACAAAAATTCACAGCTGATGTCTTCACATTGCTAGCACTAAGGTTGCACTGTCAGGAGAAAAAGAAAAGAAACACTGCCAGGTTTTGTAAACACCCCCTAAACAGCTGATGTGACTTTCAGCACCACCATCCATGCCAGCGAAGGGCAAGGCATAACAGCACAGCTCCAGGCCTGGCAGCAGAGCAGCATCACTCCCCATGCAGATGAAGGAGCAGGCCAAGGCTGGCCTCTGCAGACCTGTGGAGACCCTTGTCCTGGCCAGTGGCTCTGGCCCATTAGGCAGAAGTGCCAGGAGGGGCTCAGCCTGGTACCAAGCCCTAATACCATGCATGGGGTACCATACATCCATGCTCAAACAGTATCAGGCCATGGATTCTGGGAGCTATACAACCTCTGTCCACAATCCCAGCTGTCACTGCCTCATCCTTGACATTGCAGGCAGAGGGTGCTGACATGACTATTTCCTATCGGCAGGCAGGTGTTCAGCCATCTCCAGGAAAGCCAGGCTCTGTCATGTGTAATGGTTACTTGGGAAGATAAACACCATTAGACAAACACCCCTCTCTTCCTTCTTCTTCCCCCAGCATGGGAAGAAGACTCACCTACATGGTGAGTAGGACGCCGTATGGTCTGGAATATCCCTTTGGTCTGTTGGGGTCAGGTGTCCCAGCTCTGTCCCCTCCCACCTTCTTGTTCACCCCCAGCCTGCTCACTGGTGTGAGGAGCAGAAAAGCCTTTGACAATATGCAAGCACTGTTCAGCAACAACTAAAACATACCTGTGTTAATGACATACCTGTTTTCAGCACAAATCCAAGATAGCCCCATATCAGCTACTATGAAGAAAACTAACTCTATCCCAGCTGTGTCTGGGAACTATCCACAGAAGTCACTTTAATGTGTCACTTAATGGGAACAGTTTGCAGGCCCTGAGACTACCCCTGGCCATCTCTGCACTGCCAGTGATCTGTTCACAGCTGCTGTCATCCTGCCAAAGGCTGTCCTGTCTTACGCATGGTCTTCTACTTTCTTCTTCAATACAGTGTGTGAACTTGTATCTAATAAACCTAATAAAGAGGTAATAAACCTCTGAGCCAGGTGCTTCGATTTTTCTGGACCACCAGGATTTCAGACTTCCTAGTCATGGTGGATGTATAGCCTGGAGGTGGTACCTGAGGCATCCCAGGCCAAGAGGAGCCAGTGGGGATCACACAGGCCTGGCAGGGTCACCCCGTGCTCTCTGCTCCCTGCCCAAAATGACACACGGTTAGAAGGAAATCAAAGGAGTTTGAAGATGGCCATTTCAGGAACCTTGGTAAGCTTCTTCCATCTCCACAGATTTTTTTCTGGAACAGTGGCTCCAGGGGTCTCAGAGTTGCATATTGAGCCCCAGAAGTGTACAGGTAGAGACAGCTCCTGCCTGCAGCAGTCTATGGTGTGAGTACACAAGACAGACTGCAGATGACAAGAAGGAAATAGGATTATCCAAACTTTTCATAAAGGGAATTGAAGTTATTTAGATACATATTACATACAGGGCAAAATTTTTCAAAGGCACAAGGTAGGATCCAGAACCCAAATTCTAATTGATGACCAAGTGCCTGATCCAGTACATGGTCCAAAATGATTCCCTGAAATTATTTGCTCAAGGTCACAAATAAGGTCTGCAACAGCACTAGGTACCTGTCCCCAGGCTCCTGAGTCACAGCACTTAAATCGCAAGGCCACCCTCCTTTCAGGAGAGTGGTCTCTCCACTCTGCACTTGCATTCAGCTGAGCGCAGATCATCTGTATGCACATGCTAAAAACACCACTAAAAAAAGTGAACACCAAAGCAAAAGCACAGTTTTTGATTGAGCTAACACTGATGAATACTTCTTTGCAGAATCTGCCAAGTTCTGCTATTGATTAAAAATAATTAAATGATAACATTCAGTTCACATTTATTCTGCTGTGGTTTCTGGAGTGTTTCTAAGTGAGCAAACTTCCCTGTGATCATGTCATTTGGTTCTCATAGTGCTGCAGGCTGAACAGGAGTATAAATATGCAAAAACTGCTCCATTTCACTCTTGGATGGGTACTAAGCAGATGAATAGATGAACAAAACTCCTTAGATAGTAAGTGCCCTTGTCAATACTGACTGCACCCAGCTGGCTCAGTTCTGCAGCCAGCTTGGGGAAAATGATGATTAACATCATATTCAAACTCTCCCATTTTTCTGAACATGGTGATGGTATTAACAGCTTGGTGCAGTATTTCTCATTCTGCAAAAGCACATTCTGGATCCCACCCAGAGCACAGAAAGACATTTTCCCACCACGTGCCTCCATCTCCTTTCCAAGAAAAATTGTTACAGCCATGCCATGCTCCATGGCACCACCATGAACAACAGCTGCAGTGAGGTGGCTGGACCAAGACTGCACCATCCAGTCACCTTGTGAGGGTCAGCAGTCTCTCCCACAAGGTGCTGAAGGTGTTCTTGCCCCAGGTATTGACCATCCCTGTTCAAGCATCAGGACCAGACTTTCCTCTACATCCCAACTGCCTGAGGCATGAACTGCAGCAGAGACCAGGACTCAGGGCTCAGACCTGTGCCATGCTGGCAAGTGGCTGGAGGTGGTCTGGGTTATGTCTCCCCACTGCTGACCTGACTCGGTGCCTGTGTGAGCAGCAGAACCAATGTGCCACAGTATCCAGCATTCCTCCTCAATCCCTGCTATGTGGGCTGGGTTCTCTGGTGTCTGATAAGACAGGACCCGCTTTTTTTCCCCCTCCATAAGAAACCAAGCTTCTTCAGCTATTTTCACTCAACACACACTGACATTTTGTATTAGTTATTTGATACATCTACCTTCAAGTCCAGTACAGTTGAAACTGGACCCAAAAGTTACTAAGGTGTAATGGTTTGAAACCTGCTGCTCCTGGTGGGTGGAGATCTGAAATCTAATACCAGGAGCAAGCCTGAATGAAAGGGGCGTACACCTGTCCTATTCCCACTCCCCTCTTCCTGTCTTTGGGACTTCCTGCTGGGCTCTATAAAAGGGGCAAGGAGACATTCCTCTCTCTCTTCCCTCTTCCTCTTCTCCTCTGCGGGGGTCCTGGCCGGGACACGCTGCTGCTGCTGTTTGCTGCTCCCTGTGCTGCACGTGGCCGTGGCCATCTTGGAGACCTGGGCCTGATCTACAAACTTTTCCCTGCCTCCATCCACGTCCAAGGATTGTGCATCCAGCTTCAATCCAACCCAATCCAGCAAGATCCAGCACTGGGGAGCCTCAGCACAACATTTGGGGTATATCTGGAAGTTTAATCTTCCCTGCTTTGTTGTTCCTTTAATCCCCTTACCCTGTTAAACCCCTACCCTTCTTCCTTTCTGTACTCTGTTAAATAATATATTTCATTTTGTTAACTTTTTAATCGGTGCAGAGCTTTCATTGCCCCTGCCTTTCTTTCTTTACCTCTCTACCTGGAAAACTAGGGGATAAGGGAGGGGGGACACAATTCTGCCTTCTAATCGGGACATAAGGGAAGAACAGCAAAGGGAGAGAGTAAAGACACAATCCCATAAACCTCACTTCCTGAGGAAATTAAGCCAAGAACAGTAATAGTCCCAGTGCAGATCCACTGGCCCTGTCTCCTACACTAATCCTCCTCTCACCATCCTGTGTAGAAACAAAGCACAAACAAACACAGGACAATGACCCCAAAAGAAAAGCCAAATGCATTCTGAGAAGATAGAAATTTGGCCAAGACAAGTGGAGAAGAATTTTTCTGATTACAGACCCCACTCTAATGCAGGTCACAGGAGTGACCAGAAGCGTCTTGTGGGAGCTGGGCCAGCAGGAACTGGGGCAGGGGGGGCTCCTATGGCCCAACGAACCCCCAGAGACCCGCGGCGCC
>NW_008580662.1:0-3159 GCF_000691845.1 Merops nubicus | reverse complement strand
CAGGAACTTGGGGCAGGTATCCAGCTCACTTTCAGCCCCAGCACACACTTCATGGTCTGGCTGCCTTCATTGGTATCCCACAGATCTGACCAAGAAGGACTTAATTGTGCATGTTAACAAAACCGTGAAGCCCAAAAAAAGGAGTGAGTGAAGTTGAAGTTATTTTTCCATCCAGGCTAACTACCACTTTTGAGGGGAAAAAAAATCAACCTTTTGTGCAGTTCCCACTTCCAATGCAAATTTAGGGGAAAAAAAGCTTCAAACATTTATTTAACATTTTTCATATCCACCCGTTTGCCTTCGTTCCTTGCCTACATGTAAAGTCCTTGTTGTTAACTTGCAGAGCACTTGCTGACAATTTACAAACCAGCAGAGCTCCAGGACACCCAGCTGTGAAACACTGTGTTTGACTAGGCAGAAGCTTCCCCTCTCACAAGGAAAAGGGCATGTGCACCTGGGACCTGGCTTGTCTGAAACTCACCAGCACTAATCAAATCACTGCAAGGCAGGTAACTAATTATGGCTCATTCCCAAAGGCAGGCCATCATTACCATATTCTAGAGCTCCTGAGTTACAGTTGTCCCTTAATCACCTTTTCTGCAGAAGATGTGGGAAACTTGTGTGGAATAAGCACTTTCTTTCAGTAGCTCTTGGCTTCAGCTTAGAGCAATGAATGCTCAAATCACTGGTATTGAGCTGTTTATGAACAGACAGAAAGGTGAAAGAGACATTACAGCAATAAATATTCAGCAGGTGCCTGGTGAATAAGAATATAAATATGCAAAATTGCTCTGCTTCATGGTTATATTAGAGGGCACAGGGGAGTGCAAATCATTTTCTTTATATTGCCTCTGAGGGGGGTTATTTTTTTTTTAATTCAGTAATTTTGTTTCCTCTCAAGCTTTCAGTTCAACAGCACCCAGAGGATTCAGGACCATGGCCTGTGTGGCAGCAGGCTCAGCACCACTGCTGGCACAGAGAACCAGGTCCTGGCTGCCATCTCACACCACCTCCTTCCCAGACCCCCTTCTCAGGGGGCTGCTCTGCTGGGGGGATGCACGCAGGGGGATGCTGGGGTGGGCACATGTCACCTCAAGGAAAAGCCAGCCACTGGAGATGGGGCAGAGCTGACGGGGCTGAGGGGTCTACTGTGGTCCTGCCTTGATATGGTCTCACATCTGGGCATCTGCTCTGCCCCACATCACAAGCTCATCCTTTTCTTCCTAAGCATTAATAATGTGGAAATTGCTGAAGGGCAGTTGTTCTTGTAGTGAGCAGGGAGTGGCATGGCTGTGTAATGCTGCAGAGAGCAACAGACATAGCCTTCCTCTCAGGTTTTCTCCTCCCTCTCCCTACTTTGTATATCTTGGGACTTCACAAAACAAAACAAACAAACAAACAAACCAAAAAAAAAAAAAAACAAAAAAAAAAACAAACACAACATAATACTGCCTTTTTCTGATGTCTCTGTAAACTTCAAACTTCAGCATATGCAGCTACTCCAAATCATATAGCCACTGTGGACACAGGGCAGAAAGGCAGCACTGAGCAGGGCATCCTGACCTGTGGGACATGCTCCAGGTTTCTTGCTATTCACTCTCGTCTGCTTGCATTCATAGCTGCTTGGTCACTTCACCCTCAAAAAAACGTGTGTAGCCCTGAATGGCTGCCAGGGGACAAAATCACCAGCAGGATCACTTCTACAGCAGGGAGAGGAGACAAACAATATCATCTCCACTTTGTGCTCTCAAGTCCCACTGATTTCACAGGTTAACTAACTTCTTTTTCTATATGCTGCTTGCACTAACAGAAGGCACTAACTGACCTTCTGTTAGTAACTTAACGTTACTCACTTTAAGTGTTCCTGGAACATGCACTTGATGTCTTTCAAGAAATCTGTAGATCTTCTTGCTTGTATGGAATAGCGCTGCTGCTATGACCTCTGCAGAGCCAGGAAGTATCCATTGTGTCTTTCTCCCTCAAATCTAAAACGTTTTATTTCTGCCCCACATGGGGTCAGTTTTGCGACTGGAAAATACATTTCTCTACTTCTTAAAACATAGTTTCATGAATGCAGTCAATGTACAAATCCCTAATTTCACAGCCAGACCCTGCAGTGTAGTCTTTCTTTTCTAAAGCTGTCAGAAAATGTCCTGTAATTCCAAGGAAGGGAGATGACCCCAGTAACATTTGAAAGGTGCCTGTACTGCAAACATGTGTCAGTACTTTAGACAAGCAACTGGTCAGTTTTATGAGGCTCATGACAGTAATATGATTCCCAAAAGACCATACCTCACCAAAGGAGAATTTTCTTGGTCTAAAATGTAGACATACAGCAAAATTAGAATCACAGAATAATTCAGACTGCAATGGACTTCTGCCAGTCATGTAGCACAGTGTACACTCAAAGCAGAGACAATTTCAAAATAACATTAGGTGCTTCAGGGCTTTCAGAGTTTGTGTTTTTTTAGTGAGTAATTCTTGTCTTTTCTGTCTCTGACCCTGAAATTGCTATTCCACATCTCGCCTAACACCTTTGCAGGCATAGAAGCACCACATGGCCCTCTGGACTTTAGCTGTCTCCCTCCCCTACATCCGCAGCATCTGCATTGGCACATCTCAGCAATTTCAGCTTCTCCTCTCCTATTCCCTTTCCTTCTTCCTCTCCCTCTCCTCTCCATGCTTTCTGGGGACTAGGGAGAGCTTAAAAACGTGAGCAAAATACTGTCTGAAGCTGCAGTGAGTAGGAAGTAGCACTGGAAGGGCACTAGAGTAAAAAAACATTTAAAATAAATAGATAAAAGCATAACTGGAGAGAATGATGGATTAAAATCCCTACCCTTTCTCTGAGGATAGGGAATACAGGGAGCAGGGAGCCCTGCAGCAGGCTGGGGAGCAGTGCTTAGGCCATTAGCTGGATTTGAGCCACGAAGCCCTGGGGGCCGGAGCGCAGCATCCCCCGGGGCCGGCCGCCACCACGGGCACGGGAGGACGCGCTGGGACGGGAGCTGCTCCGGCAGTCAGTAATACTGACGCAGCCCGCTAGACGGTGCCGTGCTAAAAGCTGAAAGCTGTTAACCGCCAAATCTGTTTTTTTTCACCTGGGGGTGGCCTTCGCGCGGCGAGGAGACGGGCCGCTGCGCAGCGGGGCGGCGGCCG
>NW_008580661.1:78910-91117 GCF_000691845.1 Merops nubicus | reverse complement strand
ACAGCCGGGCCCTTCCCCCGCGCCGGGGGCCGCCTCCTGCTCCCACCCCTGGTTTATTTATTGACCTCCTGTAGCTGGACGCGTTGCTGTGTGATAGGAAACCCTCGTGTCCTTTCCCGTTCCGAAATGACAAGTGCAATATTTGTGTGCGTCGCGGCGGAGATCTCCGGTGGAGTGGATGCCTGGGTCTTTTTTTTTTCACCCCCCCTGAGTGCGTACGAGGTTTTTCTAAGTTAGCAGGTTTTATCTGACAAAACTCGTTCCCTGGCAGCGGGCCGCTGGGGGAGCCTGGGTGTAAATATCCTGCCCTGACGACGGAGGGTTTGGTGATGGAGAAAAGCAGCTCCGTGAATCGGACTTAAAGATGTTGGGGGTTGAGAAGCGGGGGTTGACGCTGGGCCTGGGTGGACTGCCTGCCTCCAGGCACCCAGCTTTACAGTGCAAGCATCTCTGCAGCTAGCAAAACTACATTGTCATGGTCATAGGTAAATAAAAGGAGAATATAATTTCTGGGAGCTGCCTTTTCTTCGTGGCATGTTTCTCTGTGCTGGTGGAGCCGAGCATCCCCCGCTTCACTGAGGGGCCTTTTATTGCGTGGCTAAAGATGGGAAAATCTGGTTCCATGAGTTTCTGAGTTGGTTTTTTTTATGATGGAGCAGCTGCCAGATGCTCCTGAGGCCAGGCCCGGGTGTAACCCTGAAAGTTTTGCCCAAAACGAGACGGTTCCCAGCGTTAGCTGTTGAAACACGGCAGGGCACCAGCCCTGCCCAGAAGCAGAAGTGACCTAGTGTAGCTCGGGGTCCCTCTGGGGACGCACCAAAAGAAGCAACAACAAGCCCCACAGTCCTATTTCAGGTCCTGGCTGCACATCTTGGCAGGGCTGCTCCTCCCCTGGCACGGGCAGCGCTTCCACAGCCTGGGGGTGGGATGAAAACGTTCTGTAAAGGCTGTTGGTGGTGCGTTGGGGAGCTGGAGTGGCTTGTGCTGGTCGTCTGCTTGGGGCCAGCCTTGGATGGCTCAGAGGTGTGCTTGTGGTGTCACGGGGCCGTGCTGGGCACAGGGGTGCTGCTGGTGATGCCCAGGGGTGGAAGTGAGGCGGCTGCCCCAGCAATCCCCCCCAGGCACAGCTGCCCCAGCAGATAGGATCCCTTCTGGAGAACTGTTTGTGTTTCCCTCTTGAAACAACCAGCAGCTGATGGCCAGGTGGGGAAACTGAGGCAGAGCTGAGGGACCCCTCAGGGGTTGGCTGGAGTCAGCAGGGTTGGTGGGATGCCTCTCTGGTTCTCCTGAGGATGCTTTTGGCACCCCAGGGTTGAGGCCCATGGGCCGGTGTCCCTGCTGCAACCCAGTCACCGACCCCAGGTTGGTGCAGGCTCCCTGAGGGCACTGCCAGGGTCACCCCAGCTGGCTCCTCCAAGCCAGAGCTTCCTCCTCCTCCTGGCATTGCTGCAAGCCTTCATCATATCTCCTCTTCCCATCCAGAAGGATTTCCCCTTCAAATCTGACCTTAACAGCTTTTCTTGCCCTTTCCACCCTTTCTCCATCACCCACAGGCTCTTGACCTCCTCTACTCAGTCTCAAGCCATCAGTGTTAGGACACTATTATTACAGGGTCACTTTGTTGTCTCCCACTTCTCCATGTCACTGGGCTCCTGGGGGAGCATGAAGGGGCACTTGGCTCAGGGGGCTTTGTGGGGACTGGCCAGCTTGGTCCCTGCCCTGAACACCAGGTCCAGCAAATCCTCCTGTAGCTGTCGGTGACGCCCAGGAGCATCCAACCCACAAACCCACGCCTGGTTTCGCACCCATAACCTGCCTGGCTGGGGTGGATTCTCCAAGCCCATCCCACAGGCCAGGCAGCACGGGCTGGGGCTGCCGTGGGACGTGTGACACAGGGATCTGGTGCAGACAGTCCCTGCAGGGCCCAGAGGCACCGGGGTGTGCAAAGGGCAGAGAAACGGGGACCTGGGGTGACTGTGGAGGAAACAGCGGCAGCCCCGCGTGAGCGGCAGGGGTTGGTTACTGCTGTAACAGAATTTATTGCCCAAACAGAATTATTTATTGCCAGGTTAGCGTGAGTCACTCTGCAAACAGCATCCCCGTGTGCCTGGGAGACGCTCGACTTCTAGGAGAGCAGGCAGGGCTGGGGCAGGAGGTGGGAATGCCAGGTGCTTGTCCCATGTCTTCTCAGGATGGCCACCTGCAGCAGGACAGGGCTCATTGTGGACCCTGTGGTGGCCCTGAAGCCACAGCTTTGTCCCCTCAGTGCTGCAGGAGTGGAGATGTGTTGTCATCTCCAAGACCTTGTGCCTCAGAGTGATGGGTATGAGGGACTTGGAGCATCTGAACTGGATGGAGGGACCTGAGCTCGAGGAAGGGTTTGGTTCTGGGGGGATGTGGAGATGCAGCTCCACTGCCCTGAGCACAGGGGTGGTTAGGGGAGGGGGAGCTGCTGAAGCTGTTAGGGGGCACTGAGCTCACAACCCAAGCAGATGGGGGACAACATCCTTATTTAGCCCAAAATAAGATGTCCTGAACAAAATCCAGTCAGGCTGCAAGGGATGCGAAGAGAAGAGATCACGGAGTCGTCGATGCCAAGGCAACAAAACCAGGAATTCCCAATTCCCAATTCCTAATCCGAGGCACAACCTCAAGCCAACCAGAACTGCTGACAGCCAGAGGGATGTTCCCACGCTGAATCACGGGGGGGTCACCTGGGTGGGGGTGGCCCCGAGGAGGGAGAAGTGGCCTTTTGCAGAGGAAAAGCCCTTCCTTGGGCCCAAGCCACTGCCACCAAAGCATTGAAGGTGGGAAGCTCAGGGGGGGAGTGCAGGCAGCTGCCTGTGCCCATCCCTGCTGCCCTTTCTCACAGCGGCCAAAGGCAAGTTCCTCACGTGGGAGCTGCTGCCTTCCAGCATGGGGAGGATGCTGCCGTGGACCTTATCTCAGCAGATAACAAGGATTTATCTCCGGGCTGAAAATTAGTGGTTGCTTAGTTGTCAGAACTCAGCTGTGTTTGTTGTGTGCAAACAGGGTAAAGTCCACCGAGGCGTGGTGATCTTGGTTCATTCGTGGGACCAAGCTCGAGGCAGCCATGGGGCAAAGCACCCCAGGGGAAGGATTTAACTGGGAAAATGGGAATCATCACCAGAAAGTGCTGAATGCGTTGGTAGGTTCAAAAAATGCCGTGGCCCCATAGGTGAAAAATGTTAAGACTGCTGGGAAAAGCACCCAGAGGTCCTGGGTTTGACATCACAGTTTCCTCCCTCAGGGTTGAGGAGGTTGGGATGAACTAAAAAGGACTTGAGAGGGTTGGTGAATGAGTCTTACCCGTCCCAGGTGATGGGCCTTGACCCTTCAAGCATCCCTCAGCTCAGTATTTCATCAGCCTCCTAACACAGCAGCCAGAGAGGGGTGCTGGGGTCACCTGGGATTTAACAAAAGCAAAGGGAGTTCTGAAAACAGCACCTAGATAAAAATACAGCTGGAGCTGCCGAGCCCCTCTGGAGTGGAGACTTACTGGGGGAGGCTAAGGAGCAGTGTGGGCATGGGGTGTGCCCGTGGTGGGCAGCCTTGGCCAGTGCTGGTCCTCAGTGGCATGCCCAGGAGCATCTGCAGGGTCCAGGGAAGTGTGACTGTGCAGCAAGCAGCACTCAGATTGCAAGGGGCCCTCCTTTCAGAGCTGGCCAGAAGCCGTGGCCATAAAACCTTTCTCTTCTTGCTGCAAGAATAAAATCTTGCCTTTTTCCCAGGTGATGCCTCGTGCCCTGAGCTGCTCAGCAGCACGCAGCCTTTACTGGGCTTTTCCAGGGCACCCAAACTGGAATCTGAACTTATCCAAACAAACAGAGCTTTCTACGGAGCAAAATAATTCCTTGGACCCCTGATTAGACAAATATTCTCAGAATAGAAACAAGGCTACTTTATAGCCACAGACTAAACATGGCTCAGCAGCTAGATACTGGAACTGCAGACACAAGAATTCCCCTGCCCTGGAGAAAGAGCTGACCCGCTGGGCGAGTCACCTCACCCCGCTCAGAGGGTCACTGGGGCTTATCAGGAGGACACAGAACTCTGCTCTGGGGAGCTGAGATGCTCAGAAGCCGGCTGGAGCCACAGCAACACCCAGTCTTGGATCGTCTGCATGGCAGGGATGGAAATTTGGGTTCATTTGGGTTTGTTTGGGGACTTTTGCTTCCATCAGGTTTGATAAGGGCCAAGGGATGCAGAGAGATATTTGAGGGCTCTTGTCCTTCCAGATGGTGACCCTGGGTTAGGCTCAGAATAGCCATGCTGGGTGTTTCTGCAGTGTGATGGGGGGTGCCCAGCTCAGCACCAGCCTGCCCGGGGTCTCATCCTGCCCAGGGGAGCTGCAAACTGGGATGCCCTTCAGCTGCATCCTTGAGTTGAGTCTGTAAGGACAAGTGCCAGCACCCTCTGTGGCTGGCGTTAGCCGTGTCACTCCTAAACAATCCAAGGGAGCAAAGAAGAAGAAAATAAACTGCTTCTGGAGGCAAAATAAAAATAGTCAGGCTCCTATTGCTGTCAAGGAAATAAAATAAGCTCAGCTGGGCTGCAGCCAGGGCAGGAAATCCAGCAGTGGAACGAGTCCCCCGGGTGCCGCTAACTCATTCGGGGAGCATTGTTCTGACCCCCTTGTTGCTCATTTTCTGATTCTTCTCTGCATTAGGTCATTTTTACTCAGCTCATCCAGCTCACATTCCCCCGTGCTGGGGAAGGAAGGCAAATAATGCTGAGTCTCAGCCAGCCTTGAGGCGCTGCGGAGGGCTGGAGAAAAGGATGGTGGAAAATCCTTCCCTTTGGTGCTGAGCAGACCCGCAGGGCCGTGGCACGGGAAGGATGAGGAGGGCCCCACAGTGACCCACTGCCAGCATCTCCTACCCAAATCTGGGTCCTGCTGAGCTGTGCACAGGGCACAGGCAGAACCTGTGGTGGTGACGAGCTGGTTTCTCACCTCGGAAAGATTTGGGACCACCTCTCTTCCCTGCCTTCATCCTGTGGCAGAGGGGGAGGAAGAGGGAGGTGGAGGAGAAGGAGAAAAGCCAAGCAGAGGCAGGTGGGGAGCAGGGTTGGGGTGTTTGCAGAGGAGCCATTTGCAAGTAATTTCTTGTCCCTTCCTGAACTAATCAGCAGGACACGTGTTCTCATGGAAAGTTCCACCCAGCCTGTGCGTCAGCGCCTCGGCGCAGCAGCCCCAGTCCCCCCAGCACGGTCACAGTGTCTCTAGACAAAGACAAGTGGGTGAAACCTCCAGCTCCTGGGCCTGGGGACAGCAGTGACCGGTCACAGAGTGCCAGGCCAACCTCCTGGCCCAGGGCAAATCAACAGCTCAGCACCAGACAGGCTCACGTGTTGAAAGCTGATCTGCAAAGCCAACCCAGCGCCGCTCAGCCCTCTGATGGAGCTTCTGTGCTTGACAGGAGATGTTTGGGTGAGTGCATGTGGTATTGCACCCTGTTCCCTCCAGCCAGCTCATGAGGTATGTGGAGAAACCAGAGGGGGTCCTGCAGAGGCTCCTGAGGTTGTGCTGGACCTTGTGCAGAGGGTTCATGTGGAGGGATGGTGAGGGATGGGGTTCAACAGCGTTCTACAGCTTTGGGAAGGACAGCTACAAAGGTGATGGAGCCAAACTCTCCAGGTGACAAAGTAAGGGGCAACAGCCACACTGTGTGATGACTTTCAGACCTTCAGCTTGGACAACAGGAAGAATATGTCAATGTGAGGCTGGTACAGTGGAAAAACAGCCCCCCAGAGAAGCAAGAGGTCACATGATTAGAAGTGGTCAAGATTTGGCCAAAGTCACAGCTGACGGGACTGGGCGCTGGCAATGTTCCTGGTCTGAGGGAGGGTTGGACCAGAGACCCCTGGAATGGACCACTGGCACACCAAGGAGTCTGTCCCTCGTTTTGCTGGTGGACATGGGCAATGTCTTCCAGGAGATGGGCACGGAGCCCACAGGAGCTGAGGGACAGAGGTACAGCAGGCCAGAGTCCTCACGGGAGCAGTGGAGATGAGTCCTGGGTTTCTCTACAAGAAAAATACTCATTTCCATGGCTTGGGGATGGGCCCATCATGGTAATGTCTGAGCTGAGGGAAGAGCTCCTTCCTTCTGCCCTCTGACCAGCTCTGAAGCTGTTTGGTTCTGGGTGAAAGATGAGAGCTGAGTGCCAAAAACGGGACAGGGTTGGGCCGTGGGCCGGTGACGTGGAGCTCAGGGTGACACCTCTGCTGCCTCCAGCTCCTCCCTGACAGGGCAAGCTCATCTCCCTGAATGACCCCACTGTAAGATGTTGAGCTCCAGATTACCACGTTTTCCAGAAGTAGTTTTTAAAGAATTTTCTTTGCCCCACAAACACACCAGCCACCCAAGCAGCACCCTGGGAGCTGTGCGGGGACCAGAGGTGGGAGGGGAATTCTGGGTGGCTCCTGCAGCTGCTGCCCAGCACGTTTTGTTTAATTTGCCATTTGAATGCAAACACTTGGCTTAATTAACTTGATGATCTTTCAGGGAAACGAAGTGTTGGTGCAGGTAGGAAGTCTGATAAGTTACTACAACCAATCTGTCCCTTCTAAAATAAATAGGGAGGGAGGAAGGAGGTTGGGAATCCTCACAAATCACATCTTGACATAGCATCAACTTTTATGGCTCAGCCATAAAACAGTAGCTCCTGAAGCACGGGCACAGCACCAATTAGATGAGAATTATGGACACACTCATCACTGCAGCCTCATTACAGCCCAGGAACTGAGTCCAGCGACGAGCGTAGCGGGTTCTGTTGCCCCTGAGCTCATCTGCTCCCAGGAGCTCACGTGTCAGGGAGGTTGTTTCCCAGGAGTGCTCACCACGCTCTGTGTGGACTTCCCACCAGCTGAGGTCCATCCGGGCTGCTCACACCACTTTGAGGCTTTGAAGGAGCATTTTGAAGGGATGAAAGTTTGCTGGGAAATAGTCATAGAATCATAGAGTGTCTGGGCTGGAGGGGACCTGCAAAGGGCATCCAGTCCAACCCCCTGCCACAAGCAGGGACATCTCCAACTAGATCAAGCTGCTCAGAGCCTCATCCAGCTTGATCTTGAATGTCCCCAGGGATGGGGCCTCCACCACCTCTCTGGGCAACCTGTTCCAGTGATCTGTCACCTTCATATTGAAGAACTTTTTCCTAACATCTAACCTAAATCTCTCCTTTTCTAGCTTAAAGCCATTCCCCCTCATCCTGTCACTCCAAACCCTTGGGAACAGTCCCTCCCCTGCAGCTCTTGCTGGTTCCTCATTCAGACACACTCCTGTTGTCCAGAGCATGCAGGTCTCCATCTGAGGTGATCAACCAGAGACCTCTGTGGTCTGCAAAGAGACACAGACCCCACGAGAGAGTTATTTACTCGCTTCCTTCCAGGCACCTCTGTAAGAAGAGGAGAGCAGTGTCTCCTCTTCTTAAGGACCAGGACAAGAGCTTCTGCTGCTCCTGGATGTGGAGAGGCAAAGCCTCCTCTGGAAGGTGGGAAGATACTTTCCTTATTGTGAAGTGGCCACGCAGGTTTTGGGGGTTTCCTGGCAGCCAGCCCGAGCCCTGCTGAGGGGCCGACAGTGGACGTATGTCCCAGGCTCTAGTTTTAAAGACCACTCGTGGTTGGGCTGTTTGCTGGGTCCATCCTCTTGATCTGCTCATCTCCTTTGTTTCTGGGGATGGCTGAAGCTCACACTTGCTGGGTAAAGACAAACCTGGGAAATTCAGCTGGTTTTTTCACCCTCAGGGTCCTGTGTGTCCCACATACTTTCATTTCTTGGGTGGGATTTTTGAAAGCACTGAGTACAGGTCCTGCTGCTTGGCCTGAAATCCTCTCTGCTCTGTGCTGGGTGTCTCTGGGTGAGGTTTCTGGATGGGCATCTTCACACCAGGCTCAGCTGGAACAGGGCTCAACCTGCCTCTGCAAGTGATTTTCAGGGCTGCAGTGAGGAGAAGCATCAAGCCAAACCTTGCTGTAGCATCTGGCTGGAGTGGTGCTGCAGGAGGGGGTGGGACCCAGCTGGGGGGATGGGGCTGGAAGGGAGGGGTCAAGCCCAGACTGCAGCAGGCAGATGCAGGTTGATGACCACAGACAGAGGGAAAGTAGCAAAAATGGGGCTTGCTCTTAGCCACAGAGCTGGAAACCTGAAGGAAATACTGTCACAGGTCTGCTTGGAGGTGTTTGGTGGAGCTGGTGACCACACCACTGCCCCCACCCTGGAGCTGGCTGGACCCTGAGGCTGTTCTTTCCCCCAGGACTGAGAAGCAGTTCCTGTGACCAGCTCCTCCCACGGCTGTCATAGCAGCACAAACAGAAACACGGGTCTCAGGTATGATGTGGAGGAGCATGGGAAGTGTTCATCAGGTCACCTTTTCCTACTGGTGTGGCTTGGCCAGTCCTGGTGCTTCATCCTCGAGTGCACAGGAGATGGAAACAGGAGCTCCAGTGGTCACTGACATGGTCAGGACCAGGAGGAAAGGGGTTGAAGCAAAGATGTCCATGGCCCAGGCCTCCCTTGGGCATGCCCAGTCCTTAGCATGATGACTCCATCCCCTGGCATCAGAGCAAAGATTGAGCAAACTCATCCCATGTGTGGGCCCTCCAGCATCCATTGCATGGAGCAGCTCCTGGTCCTTCCTGGATGAGGTGAGTCCTCTCTGCCTGATGCTATTCTGCAGTGTCCATCTGCACAACTCCTTCTCCAAACCTATTGCCCATGTGTGGGCAAGTGCTGAGCCCATGGGTCTGACTGTGGGACTGTTGTTGGATGCTGGGCAGAGGAGTAAGCACTGAGGAGCTTCTCCCCCAGCTTTAGAGGCAGGGAGCTGAGACGTAGAATCAGACTCATCAAATGGTTTGAGCTGGGTGGCACCTTAAAGCTTGTTTAGTTCTCACCTAACCTAAGCAGGGCCACCTTCCACTAGCCCAGGTTGCTCAAAGCCCCATCCAACCTAGTCTTGAACACATCCAGTGCTGGAGAGCTGAAAGTCAGAGGTTTCCTGCTCAGTGCCCAGGGCTTGGCTGTATAAGCACCAAACAGGAGATCCCCCAGCTTATGCCTTTGGAAGATTCTCCACGCCAGGAGCTGCTTTGCTCACCCAGCTCAACTCCACCAACCAACTCGGTCCCCAGGCAGCTGAACCAAAGAGGTCCTCTGAAAAGTGACCCTGTCCCACAGCGTGCAGCCAGCTGGGACAGTCTCTGCTGCTGGCAGATCTTCACTCTGCAGCTTCGTAGCTGCTCCCTGCCCAGCATCGTGTCCCTGAGGAGTCATTTTAGAGCCCTTCTTTTTCTTCTCCCCAGTGATACCCTTGCTGTTGGTTTTCAAAGGCACGTGGGAGGTTTCCACGTGGCATCACATTGACCCCTGTGTTTGAGCCTCCAGACCAGCTGCTGGCCCCGTGCTGGTGCCCAGCCCACACTGGGAGGCTGGAAGGGGCTTGTTCCTCTGTGTTAGTGGCATGTGCAGAGAAGATGCTTGACTGGTGAGATGTCCATGTGCAGAGGTGGGCCCAAAGCACATGGCAGTGGGCCTGGAGGCTTTAGGACAACCTTGGTCTTCTTGCTCAGCTCCTTTTCTCATCTTTTCCTGGCCCTCTTTTCTCCAACTGCCTTTGCTCTGCTCCCGGCTATTCCTCTCCACCCCTCACCTTGGTGCCTTCCTCCCACAGCCTGTTTGCAGTGTCCTCATCCTTGTCTGTCTCTGCTCTGCACAGAGGGTCTGGCTGCCAGAGGGTCCCTGGCCTTTCTCCTCCTCTTCCTCCTCCTTGGCCATCCTCACCCTGCCCAGCACACCCTGTCTCCCCTGCCTGCCTCCTCCTCCAGCTCTGCCCACACACATGGGCTCCAAGCTTCCAAACCACCTATGATGAAAGGAGCTGGGGAATCCAGGTCTTCTCACATGAGATGTGGGGACTTCTCATGCTGGCAATGCTGCAAGGCCCTCCCAACATGGCTTTGCACCTGGAGACACCCCTGGGCTGGCTGAGGACACTGCTGGGCATGTGCAATGCACTGCTGGATGAGAGCTGGCATATGGATGATGCCCACAACCAGGACCCTCCTGACTGGTTTTCACCCAGGGTCTGCCCAGCCTTGGGTGGGAACTGATGAGGAGATACCCACCTTCCACATGAACTTGGAGGCGGGGCAAGAAGCCCCCTCTGTCAGAGCTGACTGCTGGTGGTGCAGTTGGGTGATCTGCCTGCACAGTGTATGTGGTGTTTCTGGCTATTGAAAGGCCTCAACTCTTCACAGCAAGTGGAGCTCCCAGGATGGTGGGTCAAGATGTTTGGACTGATGACCTGGGTCCTTTCATCTACCCCGGATGGTTCTGGAGCCAGCTTGCTCCCTTCTGCACACCCTGTGCTGTGAGCATTCACTTATCCCTTCCTCCCGTGGTCTGGCACGTTGGGTTGTTGGCCTGGGATTTAAGAGTGGAGGGAGGACTTTGGCTGTTGGTTTGCTTGTTGATAGCATCCTTCTTATCTGGGCACGTGGTCAGCAGAAAAGCCACGAGCTTTGTGCCTGCAGAGGTTTCTGTCTTCAGAACACCACGGCCACATTTCAGGTAAGATAGCCCCAGGCAGAACAAGCAGCACTGGGGTCCTGCTCTGAGGCTAATTGTGGAGGTGGACCCCAACACTTCTTCCAGCACCCCAAATTTGAAGCCCTCTGCTGCCAGGCACCCCACTTGCTCTGCTTTGAGACCATCCTCCTCCTGTTCCCCACGTTCCATGGCTCTGTGGAGTCACTAATAAGTGTCAGACTCCTCCAGCAGGAGGGAATGGTGTTGGGGAGCCCCGGGCTGGAGGAGGCATCTGGGCTCCCCTGGGCTCTCTCCTGTGCTGCTGAGCTTGGCTATTTCCAGCTGTGGCTTTTGGAAACCTCTGGTGCATTTGCCACTTTTAGCTCTGGTGGCTCAGCCGCTGCTCCTGGCAGAGCTCCTGCTCCTCATTTTTTCTGGAAAAAGCCTTGAAATGCTCCAGAGTGTCAGAAGAACAGCCAGCTAAGGAAAAACAAAGAAAATAGAAAAATACCCCCCCATCTTTTTCCAATCAAGCTCCAGTGTTGTTGTTTTTTTTTTTAAGAAAAACAGATCTACTTTTTTCCTGGATCAGACTGGCCCTTGCAAACACCCTCCCCGTGTGCCGAGCTCCTGAAATAGCTGCAGCTGTTGATGGAAATAGAGCCCTGGGAGAGCTGCTGGTTCCCATCTCCCCACCCACGAGCCTGATGTTGGAGAGCCCTGCACCAGGCAGGATCCTCACCGTGGCAGCTCCTGGGGGCTTCAAAAGGCAGCAGGGCTTTGAGGGGCCAGCCTGAGGTGTTCACCTTCAAAGGCTGGTGTAAATCAAACGCAGCACAAGGAAACAGATGCTGGGTGGGTTTGTAGGGGGGTCCCAGCAGCCTTTAACCTCTTTGTCCATGGGGTCAGCAGCAGGACACGAGAGTGCCCGAGCCTTGGCCATGGGGTTGCACATCCCAGGGGCTGCTTTAGGTGTGGGGTGTTTGTTGGGCTCCAACCCAACACAGGGAAATACATCTCCTGGTGAAGTCAGTGATGCTCAGCCTGATTTGTTTGGACATGGGAGTGCTGAAGATCTGTGTGTTCCAGGTCAGGGAAACGAGGGGTCACAGCACTCACTCTTCTGTTTGAAATCCCTGTTAGTTGTTCTTTAAAAATCACTTTTTGCAAATCTTTTCGTAGCCAGCTGTCTCCTCAAAGAGGTGACCTGGGAGGCTGGGGGGGGCTGTGCACCCACCTCGGGGTGCTGGAGCAGGGGCAGCTCTGGTGGGCAAAGCCAAAGCGGGTGGCTCCAGAGGTCCACGCTGCACTGGAGGCACCAGGATTTGTGCCAAGATCCCTCCCTGAGAGAGGAGGGTAGAGAAAAGGGAGGCTCATCACACTGATGGGTGGTGAAAGCACCCTCCTGCCTTGTGTTGACCCTCCTGCCTTGTGTTGTCCCTCCTGGGGGATGTCCTCTTCATGGTGGCACACATCTGTGGTCCCTTTTCTGGAGATGTGCCCAGTGAGCAGAGTTTTTTTCTACTTTGCTGCTCCATCCAAGCACTGCTCTGAGCACGGGTTGCTGTGTGGATCTGATGTGAAGGGTTGGACCTTGGACTGCAGCTGAGATTGCATCTCAGGGGCTTTCAGAGACTTCCCTGTGGAGCCGC
>NW_008580661.1:65147-78879 GCF_000691845.1 Merops nubicus | reverse complement strand
CCTCTGCTCTCCCCCAGCCCCTGCCCTGTCTCTGGGAGCCCCAGGCAGTGAGCAGGGGGTGGCTCAAGCCCTGACCCTCTCCCCCAGGGGTGGCCCTGCTGCCTGCTCTCACACAGGTATGTTTAGGGGGGAGTAGTTTAGACTTGTCCAATAAACCACAAAAATCCTCCAAAAATGGAGTCAAGACTGATCTCTGTGAAATCCCTGGGGAGGATGCCCTGGGCTGGGATGGCAGCAGTTCCAGGCCTCTGGTGTCCCATGGAAGGAGTGAGCTGTGCCAGGGCTTTTGCAAGCGGAGCAGCTGCTCTTGGCAGGGCTGGTGTCCCCATCCCACCACTGCTGCCATGTCCTACCACGTCCCACCCCCTGGCTGCTGCCTCCACTCGCTCTCCATCCCACCCCAGCCTGTCCTGTCCTCTGTCCTGCAGCCTCGTGAGGTGGGAGGGCAGCTCAGCATGGTGCAAGCTTTGTGGGAAGCATGGCCCATGGGTGGAGGGCTTGGGGCCAAGTATTGTCCTCCCCAGGCCTTCCAAGGGCAGGGTGCAGTTCTCCAGGGCATCAGTTCTCTGTTTGCTGCAGGGGCTGGTTTCACTTTAATTTGGGAGTTTCTGGGTCAATTTTTCCACCACTTTCTGCTAACCCAGGTGACTGGGGACCTATCATGTGGGCAGGAATAGACCTGCTCCAAATGCTGGGGAAACTCACAGACGTGCTGGGAGGTGGCCTGGGGAGATGCAGCCCTGACCCAGGCTGACCAATGTAGGGATGGATGTGACATGTCATGGTGGGTTTTGACTCCCAAGCGAGGTGAAAACCATGGGCAGACCTGCCTGTGGGCTGTGCTGGGACACATGCCACCATCCTGCTCCATGGCCACCATCAGGCTCTTCACACCTTGCCCTGGGGCAGCGTGGTTGGCCTCACCCTAGTGGACCTGTGTGCTGAGTTTGAAAGGTCTCAGGCTTGTGTCACTTAAACCCAGAGGTCCCATCGTGGCCTCAGCACATGTCTTCTGTGAGCAGGTTTTGTGCAGGCCACCCATGTCTTTTCTTGTCCTCCAGCCAAGGTCTTTGGGAGAACGAGGCATGTGGCCAAAGGCTGGAGCTGCTCCTGGGGCGCACGTGGCCAAGGGCTGGAGGGCTCAGTGCAGACATGGAGGAGCAGCTTCTGCCCATCTCACTCCTCTGACAGCTGTATTTCTCAGCGTGAGGGGTAGAGAAACAGCTGCAGAGAGCTCAGGGGTGGCTGCTTCCAGCACAGCTGCCCGAGGGTGGTGGCAGGGGGGAGGAGACCCGGGTGGCTCTGTCACCCACGCAAACCCAGCTGGCACCAGGACGTGGCTCCCACACCCTCCACTCATGCCCTGACGCTTCCAAAGCACTTGTGGTCCTCCTGGGAGCAGCTTCTAGTTTGGGAGTGGATCCAGCCCATTGCAGCATATTTCTTAGGAATCTCACCACTTCCTCTGGAGTCACCTCCCTGCCCGGGTCCCTCCTGCCTCCCAGCATGTCCTGGACACGAGGCTCCTGGACACCACCAGGGTGACGTTGCCCATGCCCTTCCCACCCTTTGGCCGTGCCCTGGGGGTGGTTGGCCAGTGGCAGGATGCCTCCAAAGGTGGAAAAAAGCTCAGGTCAGTAGTGACGTGAGGCACGGCTGCTGTCACCCAGGGCTGGGTGGGGAAGGGAGTGGCAGCTCCTTATCGGGTCCTACGTGGTGACACCGTGGGATGAGTCACAAGTGGCACGGCATGCCCAGGTTCACAGGGATTTGGTGATTCAGCTCCAGGAGCTTCTGTTGCACTGCCTCCTGCTACGTGGCCAAATGCTGAGACAGAGCATAGAAGTGCCTCCTGACCTGCAGAAGACCTTCAGTAAAAGCATGGGCAGAACAGCCCAGTGGTGGCTGCAGGATGAGCACCAGAGAGAGCTGAGGGCAAAGACTTGCACCAGGGTCCCAGCAAGTGTTGGTAACTGCCAAGTGAATCCTGTTGGAGGGTATGTCCTGACCAGCCTTCAAAGGAAAGCACCAACTGGGTGCTGTTTCTCCTTAAAATGATGGGCTATAAATGGGGGTGATGCCTGGCAGGAGGGTAGTGCAGGGACTGAGGCCCAGGTCAGTGGTCTGGAGTGATTCTCAGCTCCTGAGCCTGCTGATAGACCCACCAGGACACCGTGTCCTCACGAAGGCTGTCTTGAATGAGGCTTGCTGTGCTGGTGCCAGCACCTCCTCCCAGGACATGGCTGGGGGGAGACTCTTCTCAGCACATGGGGACACTTGGTGGGAGTTGGCAGACCAAGTCCTCAACTGCTTGAGGAGACTTTGTGGGCCATGCCCAGAACAGTACCTTGGCTGGTAGGTTGGAAGAAAAGGGGATGGGACTTTCCCAGCTGAAACCACCCAGAGTCTGAAGCAGCCTGATGGTTAGAACAGGGAGAGGTGAATTCTGATCCCTGCTCCAGGGACTTCCAGCACCTTGTGCACAGCCCTCGCTGGGAAGTGGTTGGGGTGAGCTGTTCTTGGGGGTGCACTGCATGTCCCCCTCCATGGCCCCGTGCTCCAGGAGCAGCAGCTGAGCAGGACCACTCCAAGCACAGGTGACTTTTAGCTACTTGACCCAGCAGTGTCTTGTCTCCTTGACCCTGTCTCATCATCTGTGGATGTCCCCTCATGTTCTACATGCACTGGGCTGATCTGATGAGTCTGCTCAGAAATGCAGCTGCTCTGGGACCCACATGTGGGGTAATCCCAGAGGTCCCTTTGCAAGGTCTAGTGAAGCAGCAGGACATGATAACCCTGTGAGGTGGATGTGGCTCCAGAGCAATTCCACTTAGACCCGTTAGCCTGAGTGAGACCTGAGCCCATCCCTGGTGTCAACCTGTTCCTACCACCACCCCCCATCTGCTCTCTCCTCCACCTTCCCCTTGCTGCTGGGGGTGCTGCTGTCTCTGCCCTCTCTAATATCTCCACTGCAGTCCATGGATATCTTGTCCCAGGGCTGTTCCTGCTCAGTTTTTTTGGTCTCTTCTGGAAATATGAGGCAGGCTGGTGGCTTCCAGGGGGTTCCTCCAGGGTGGAGACTTCATCACATCATTTTCTCATATTCTAAAGCCTTTGGAGGTGAGGTTTGTGTATAAGTGTTACCAAAGCAACCCCTGGCAGGCTGAGGAGCCTTGTCTGTCTGCAGCCACATCTGTCTGACATCTGTTCCCAGGCAGCCTGTACCCCAAAGCACGGGGCTCTGCTCTACAGGGTCCTCTTCAGAGGGGTGGTGCCTGGGTGGGAAGCCAACAAATGCTCCTTGCATTTGATTCCTCGTCTGCCTTCAGGACTGGACCAGGCTCTGGAAAGTGAATTTACAGAGAAATGTTGAACTCAGCACAACTCACCTGGGTGCAGGCGAAGGGAGTGGGACAGTGCTGGCCTCGTATGGCCAGGCTCCAGCAGCTTCCACAGAAAATACAGGCAATGAGCTCAGTGACTTTTACCAGACTCTTGGGCTTCTGCATCGATCCTTTCCCGGGACCCTGGAGCTCACTTTGCAATGCTTTCCAAAAGAAATAACCTTGAGCTTTGGAGCTGAGCTCCAGCGAGGTGCAGGAGGAGAGTCACGCCTGGGCGAGAGGCCAGCACGAGGCTCCAGAACCTCCTCTGATGCTAACCCAGCACATGCAGGGGAGGTGACTGGGAAATAGCCCTGGGAGTTTTGGTCTGCTTGTGGCTGGGACCTTATGGGAAAGTTCCCTGTAGTGGCTTGGCTCACAGTGGTTTTCCAGAAGGTCTTGCGAGCAGCACATGCCATTGTGCACATGCAGGAACCAAATAAAGCCTGGTCCTGTGTCTGCAGGGGAGGAAACAGCCCCATTCCTCTCGCTGGTTTGGATCCCAACAGGATGGAAATGATTTAAAGCACATGCCACTGGCTGCTGTGGGAGCTGGGGCTCGCCTTGCTCCTGCAGCCAGACCTGGGCAAGCTGGCCAGCAGAGCCTCGGGGTGTGGGGCAGGGTGGCACCCATGGCACAGCCTCTGAGTGGGGTGCCAGGGTGGGACCTGCCTTGCCAAGCTTTGTATGTCTCATGCAAATAGTCTTCTCCAGTGGCCCCACTGCTCTGGGCTCTCTTCTCAGGGCTGCAGCGGGCAGGCTGGGTGTACAGTGAGCTGCACCTCCACTCTGGGAGATGGAGATGGTTCCTGGCTTGCCAGAGCAAGCAGGGGTGTGCAGTCCCTGTTGGGCAGGGGAGAAACTCTCTCTGGGCTGGATGGCTTCATGCTTCAGAAGCCAGCAGGGCTGCAGGCAGGAGGAGGAGCTGCCTGCCCTGCCTGCCCTATCCCACCTCACTGAGGCTGCTCCAGGTTGGTCCCCTGGGATATGGTCACTGGCTTGGAAAGAGCAACATTTCTGGTGGCAAACAGGTCTTAGGACTTCAGCTACGTCAGCATACCCTGGACTGCACTGCAAAGGGTGCAGAGGAGAGGACTTCTAGGGATGGCTCCTGGCAGAGCCATTCAGTCACTCTGAGGAGTCCTGGGGTACTTCAGGAGGGTGGGCATCTTCTAACAGCTGTTTCAAAGAGGTGCTTGTCTATGATGTGAGCCTGCATTCAAACTGGGGCAGCAGAACCACTGCAGAGGAACAATTCTAAACTTCTAACATCAGGAACTCTGGGGATGGGGGAAAAAAAAAAAACCAAAACCAACCAAAACAAACCTCAGTTTCTCTGGGCTCCATCCCAGCTCATAAGGATTCACTGGAACCAGCCAGGACAATTAATCCTCCACTTCTGAACACACTGGATGTTCTCTTCTTCTGCAGGGACTGCAGAAGATAAGAGCTGTGACCTGGCACTGGCTCTGGGAGCTGAGGAATTTCTAACTTCATTTTCTGATAAGAACTCTGACAGAGCCTTCCCTGGAATGGTTTGAAACAGTCTGTTTTCATGGGTACTGTGCAAGGTCAAGTAATTTGGCAAAGCCCACCCCACACTTCTGCTGAACAGGCTGAAATAACGATGAGAAACAAGGCTGGGGCATTGGAGACTCTGCAGCAGGGAATGGGCTTCAGTGGCAGGTGAAGCAACATGCAGGTCCTGCTGCCCTGGGAGAAGCAGAGGGGAGGAAAGGGGCTTGGAGGTGTAAAACTGCTGAATTTGCACATTCTCCTTCTACAGGGGGAAGGGACTGATGCCTCGTGAGTTGGTGTCACCCACCCTGGCCAGCAGAAATCAGCTCCCTGGAGCAGTGCAATGTTTGCTGGCCTTAGGCTTGATGAGAAGCTGGGGACTGCAGAGGAGCAGCCCCTTCCCCCAGCGTTTGGTGAACACACCAACATTTGCACCTTGCCAGGGAAACGGGCCCCTGAGCAGGGTGAGGGATGGGAGTGCTCTGGCTGTGTGCCATCTGCTGCAGAGGCATAACCCAGTGTCCACCTCCAGCTCCCCTGCATGCTGCACCAGTGTCAGGCTGGTTCAGCTCAGCCCAGCAGACTGGCTTCACTACTCTTCCCCAAACCAGCCTTTCTGCACACAGCTCTGTTGCAGAGCTGAGCTGACTGCTCAGGGCTCTCTGTTGGGTTTCTTAGAGCTCCTCTGGAGAGGGGCAATGACCCTGTGTTAGGACAAGGTGTGTGCTCCAGGTGTATGCTGAGCAGAGAGGTGCCTGGGCTGGCTGTCAGGGGAAAGCCCTTCCTGCTGCAGGATGAAAGGGAGAAGCCAGAGCAGGCAGGGACAGCAGGACAAGCCAGGGTCATGCATTGCCCCAGTGCTGTGGTACCTCTGAAAGGTGCTGGACAAACACTGCTGGCTGCTAACTGGCTGGCAGCAAGGCCTGTTGCACTCTGGAAAGTGTCACTTCAACCATTCCTACCTTCCCATGCAGCTGAACAAGGTCTTTGCCTCTCCAGAGGCCTGGCCACTTGGTGGGAACTTATGCAGAAGATGCCAGTGAGTCACCCCTGCCTTCCAAAGCCCCTGGTGTGTTTGCTAAAGGGGCCAAAGGAGGAGAGATGTGCCTTGACCTGCTAAACAAACAGACACCCAGAGGAGAAGCTACAAAGCCTGGGTCCTGCCTTGCTGGCAGCTGCAAGCAGCAACATGCAGCACAACACCTGGGTCCCCAAAGTCCTGCCAAAGGGGCGTTGGTGCTGGCTGTGCCTTCTGCTGCACACAGGCTGCTTGTTCAGGAGCTGATCCAGCAAAACTCTTGAGCACAGAGGTGTCATTGAGCTCAGAGGGACTGTGCACCTCCTCAAAGGAGCTGCTTGTGTGTGTTTGAGGCTACGGACCTGGGCAGGTTTGCTGGATCAGGGGCTTAGGGTGTCACACAGACTGCAGGATGCTGAAATACTGCAGGATCCTGAAATGCTCCAGGGCTGAGATCACTCTTGGCCCCGTGAAATGACAGTGGAAGATTTATGGACATTTATCTTCACTACTGCAGAAAAACGAGTGGTGTGTTTGGGCCCGAAAGCAAAAATCAGGCTCTTGGAAAAGCAACACCAAGTGCTTCCAGAGCTGCTGTGTGCTTCAGCAAAGAGCTTCCCCACCCAGCCCCATGCACTGCTCCTTCTCCCACAGGGTCCCAGCTGGGGAGGGGGTGGGTGGGAGCATGGGAACTGTGTCTGGAGTCAGGGATGCCCAGAGGAGCTGGGGCTGGCTCGGATGTGCCCCTTCCCTGGGGGCTGCTGTAGGCATGGAGGAAAGGTGAGACCCTTCCCCTGTGGAGGAATGGTCAAGAGACCCCATCAGAGGGGTCACACTTGGCTTCCCAGGTTGGTATGAGGAGTTCCTGTCTTGCTGTTCTGGGGATGGACCTGGGCAGACATCACCAGCACCGTGTCCTAGGCAACCTCTGCCCTCCAAAGTCAGGGTTCAGAGCAGCTCAGAGGCTCTTGGCCATGTGAAGTGATGGTCCTAAATTATAAAGGCCACAGAGATGATCTGAGGACTGGGAAGCTGCTGTAGGAGTGTCCTCCAGCTGAGAGAACTGGGTTTGTTCAGCCCTGAGAGGAGAAGGCTCCAGGGAGACCTCACCGTGTGCCAGTATTTAAAGAGTGGATACAAAGAAGATTGAGATTTCCCTTTTACAAGGAGTCTCATGGAAAAGGTGAAGGGTGATGGGTACAAGTTACTCCTGGGGACATTCCCATTGGACACAAGAAGAAAATTTTTCACAACAAGGACAATCAGCCATTGGGATAATCTCCCCAGGGAAGTGGTGGAGTCCCCAGCATTGGACAACTAAGATTCATCTAGAGAGGAACCTGGGAAATCTTGTCTGGACAGGGCTTTTCCCAAGAAAAGGTTGGGCCATGTGAACCTTGAGGTCCTTCCAACCTGGGATTCTGTGAAACAGTGTGAAGGAGCAGCTGGAAAGGTTGGTGGGAAGTGGTTCACAGGGCTTTAGTTAATGGGAGGACACAACTGTTGTGTGCACTGTCTGTAGGATGCTCACTGGACTTGGAGAGGGGGCGAAGGGCACCTCTGAGATTTGTTTGGGCATGGCTGATGCTGCCCTGGTTCTCTGTTCTCCCTCCTGACAGCTCTGGAGCACGGCTCTGAAGCAGGGCTGGCATCCCCACCCTGACACCCCACGGCTGGTACTGTAAGGGCTGAGGGCTGGTGGTGAGGAAGGGCTGGAACCTG
Organism: Merops nubicus; assembly: GCF_000691845.1. Taxonomy (NCBI): domain Eukaryota; kingdom Metazoa; phylum Chordata; class Aves; order Coraciiformes; family Meropidae; genus Merops; species Merops nubicus. Next base: position 71,238 of record NW_008580661.1, on the reverse strand, counting down.
TGCCAGGAGGCCCCCAGTGTTGGGATGCTATGGTGGGTGGAGGAGGTGGTTACAAGGAGGGTGGTTGTGTGGGTCCTACATGGCCACTTTGGCCTCCAAGGGCCCATCCTGCACCTGAGCAGCAGAAATGGGTTATGTGGAAGGCACAGATGTTTTGTCTGAGGGCTCTGGGGTGGCCAAGCCAACCAGAGTGCAGCCTGCTTGGCTGGAGGCTGTTCCTACCACGTGGTTTGGTTTCCTTGGGCTGTCCTCCCCATCTGCAGGGAGCTCTGAAAACCTCCCAAAACATGAACCCCCTAAACATGGGGCTGTGAGCAGAGCCCGTGCTGCTCCCAGCCCCTGGGGTGCCTGCCAGTGCCCTCTGCTCTGTGCCATCTGCAGCACTCCTGGGGGAAAAATCTGGTGGGCACCCTGAGGGTGGCTGAGATGTGCTGCCAAGCTCAGGAGGCTGTCCCCCCCAGCTGAGGGGGTGAAGGACACAGCACCCCAGGCCTGACGTCCTCACCAAACATCTGGAGATGCTTTTGGAGTGTGGGCTGAGCGCTTTGCTGGTGCCCTTTGCTGCTCTCATCTGTCTCACTGCTGCTCCCTCCCAGGCAGATTTTTAGCAGGGAGCAGCATCTGGTGGGGCTGCACCTCTCCCTGGGAGTCCTCCAGCACAGATAAGGGAGCAGGGAGGAGACACTCGTGGCCTGGGTTATTTTTGGCCATGAGAAGATCCTTATTAACAGCATGACTTTTTAATAAACCAAATCCCCCTTCACTGGAGGGGGTGGGGGAACAATGGGCCCATTTATCCCCCGTGCTAACGAGGCTGGAGAGAGGAGCTGATGGGAGCTGGGCTGGCAGAGCAGACAAGGGGCTGCAGAACAACAGAGCTATTCTGGGGAGCCAGGGAAGGCTGCTGGGGCAGGAGCTGGCTTTCCTCTCCATCCCTGAGTCTGTTCCTGCCCCCGGGTGCTGCCTCCCTGTCCAGCTGGGAGAGGGCAGAGCCATGGGCTGGACCCCACCCCCCTGATTTGTTGTTGGTTTGGGGGATCTGCAGCCCCTCTGTGCCCCTTCCCCACCCTGGCACAGCGTGGGCTGGAGGCTGGGGCCATCAGCACTGCTGCTGGTCGTGTGGGTCTGCAGGGATCTCCTTGCCCTGGTCCCAGCAGTCTCCTGCTTCATTCAGGGCTGGCTGTTGGCATGGAGAACCCCTTGGAGCCCACAGACCCAGTCCCCCCAGTCCACCCCACAGACTGGGAATGACTGACTCACCCATGGGGTCAACCAGGGACTGCCCCTGACCTCTGCAGCTCTGTCCTGGCTTGGCTGCACCTCACTCCCTGCCCCTCTGTTTAGACACTTGCCCCTTGGGATGTCTCCTCCCCACCAGCCTGTAGTGGGAGGCAAAAGGACACAACCAGCAGGAAGGTCCCAGCTCCCAAGCCTGATGCTGAGCCAGAAGTGAGAGGACAATGATTTTTTGGAGACTGCTGAGCACAAGTAGCCCCTCTGCTGTCCCACGGGTGCTGCAGGAGACGAGAGCAGCCTGGAGCTGACCCAGGACCTGGCAGGGCTTTCTTGGGGGTCCCAACATGCCTCCGTGTGCTGGAGGGCTGGAATTCACAGCCCCTTGGGCTCTCCCTTTCTTGCTGGTGGCTTGCAGAGGTTTGCAGCGTGGTGGCAAGGACAGAGGCCAAGGGAGCTGGGGGTGCCCTCTGGTGACAGCACACTGCTTGGGGACCTGCCCCTGGAGCAAAGTGTGGGAGCTGTGGCTGCAGTGCCAGCCAGCAGTGGTGCTGCTGGGGTAGCAGGCTGGCTCTCTGCAGCTTGCTGGGACTGGACATGTGATCTCAGACCAGGATGCACACACTGGTGTGAACCCTGTGGGCTGGCACAGGGGGTAAAGAACCATCTCCCGTGTCTTCTGAAGGGCTTGGAGGACAGAGCCATTGCTTCCCTGGGTCCTTCTGCCAGGTGGGACTGCAGCATCTCAGGCTGGCTGCTGGAGACACCCCCAGGGCAGCAGAAACCTGCCTCTCATCCAGCACTTCTCCCAGGATGTGCTCTGGGAGGTTTAGGCTCTGCAGTAAGAGGAGCCAAAGGAGGCTGGGTGGCACCTGGGGGTGGCACAGGGACATTGGCCAGGAAGGGGCTGACTGAGGGCAGGACCCCCTGTGCCACTGCCTCTCACTGGGGGCTCTTCAGCTTCCTCACTTGTCGTGCCCTATAACACTAGGGCAGCTAAAAATTATTCTCAGGCACTTGTGTCAGTGCAGAGTGGGTTCTGGAAAGCCGGAGTGGGGCCATGCTCAGGGCAGGCACAGCCCCAGCACCACCATGCTTCTGGCCTTGGGAACCTGGAGATTTTAGGATACCCTGTGGTTTTCCTTCCCGTGCTCCACAGGGCAGGCTGCCTCTCTGGGAACAGCTCACGCAGGGGACACAGGATGAGGACATCTGATAACTATGTCCAGTGGGGAGGAACACCAGTGCTAGGACCAGGCTGGGTGGTCCTTGTTGAAGCCCTCAGGAGATGCCCCTCTTGTCAGCCCTGAGCCTGGCACTGAGATGTCAGGGGGCATTGTCTCTTTGCCCCACGAGCCCAAGCAGCAGGAGATGGGGGCTCTGCTCCCAGCATCACACTCAGACCTCTGCTGAGCTGCTCAGCTCCTTCCTGTGCAGTTGGCCAGTGTTAAAAGAGCTCCTCCAGTGCTAAAAAATGAGACTGTGGGGTATTTGGGCTGCAGGGCCAAATTGTCTGACTTGGCATAGGCTTGGCATCTATTCTGGAGGGACAGGTAGACCCCAGACTCACAGATGGAACCCAGGGCTGCCTCTCAGGAGAGTCCCCAGCTGTACCATCTACCCTCTCCAGGCCTTTCCCATGTGCTGGTAAAGCTGTTTGGGTGAGTACCAGCTCTCCCAGTGGTGACCTCCTTCCACGTGCCATCTGTGTGACATCTCCAGTGAAAGCTGGGGTCTGTCCCAGCGGCTGGAGGAAGAAGAGAGAGCAACAGAGAGTTCAAGTAGGGCCTGAATTGTTATCTGCTCACATCTGCTTAGTCCTGCACTATTCTGGGAGCCTCAGATGTGGTTAGGACGCTGGAGGAGGTGGGGAGAGCTGGCAGGCAGACAAGCATGACTGGAGCTCTGGGGATGGAATTTCCAATCAAGTGATCCCCCACAAGCTGGGTAAACATCCTTTGATTTGAGCAATGCTCCAGCAGACAAAGAGATCCTGTCGTTGTGCTGGACTGGCTCAGCAGGTCCCAGCACCCACCATCACGCCGTTGGTCAAGTTCCAGCTCAACCCAAGCCTGACCCTCCCAGTAGAACCCACAGAAATAACCCCGTTGGAGTCCAAGCTGCTTTGCTTGCTCTAGAGGGAAGGGGTGGTTCTCTTGTTTTTCTCCTAAAGGGGTAATGAGTGGGGCAATGGCTTTCAGAAACGTGGCTGGAGGTGTGAGGGGCCTGAGCCCAAGGGGCTGTGAGACTTCAGCCCCATAGCACGAGCCTCACGGCCACTCATCCCTGCAGGAGCAGCTTTCCCACCAGAGAGTTGGGGTGGTGGCTCAGGTTCTTCTGTGCTTCTCCAGGACAATCTCTTTTTTTCCTGGTCCTGGCTCCAGTGTCCCCTGTCTGAAGCTTCTCAGAGTGCCAGGTGGGAGCTGAGGGAAGCCTGAATTGTCCCTCACTCTGGAGCTCTGATTCTGACTAGCTGAGCCCCTGCCTGGAGGTTCCTGGTTGGTCCTGGTGGCCAGGCTGTGCAGAGCCACCTCCTGGCTCTCGTAAGGTGACCCATGGATAAGGACAACCTGTATTCCCTGTGTTTGGCCTCCAGCTGAGGGTGTTTGTGCTGGAACCTGCCCTTGTCCCAGACTGTTTCATCCTGTGGATGCTTCTGTTCCTTCTCTCTCAGTCCCCCCGTGCTGGCTGAGCCTCCCCCCCAGTGGAGGAGGAAGCTGTGGGGTGTAGTGCAAATACCAGGTGGGGAGTAAGACCAGGACAGGAAAAATATCACTGCCCTGTCCTTGGGGGAGTGGGTACCAGGCTCCTTCCCCTGACACCCTGGCAAGAGGCCACCTCTGCAGAAAGGGAAATGTCCTGTGCATCCATGCCCAGGGTGAGACCTGGGAGATGATCACAGGATGTTTGAGTTGGAAGGGACCTCCAAAGGTCACCTAGTCCAACCCCCAGCAACCATACAGCCACTGGAGACCAAACTTCTTGCAGTTAGGGCCAAGAGCTCGGGCATCCCTCTCAGGTGTGAGGTGAACACCCTCACAGGACAGGGTCTTGTCTGGGATTCAAATGACCCATCGTGTTCTCCTCCTGCAGCTTCCAGGCTTGAGGATCTCTAGGCCAAGGGGGACCAGTGGTTGCCCAGGCTGGGCTCTTGCACAGAGAGGCTTCAGTAACCCCTCTGCTGCAGCAGCCAGGATGTGCCTGCTACAAGGACCTGGTGTTACAGCTCCAGATGACCACCCTACATCTGGTGTGGTCATTTTAGGTACTGTCCTTGGGTATGACAGGGGAGCTGTATTGAGGCCAAGGCTTAGCTTGTGGCCCTAACTCTGGGGCTAGCACAGGGTCCATGTGTCTAAACACTGGCATCTAGCACCTTCAGAGGTGACCTGTGGCATCCTACCTGGCTTCCATCTTCAGATGAGATCTGCAGGAACCCTGGGCTGGGTTGCTTTATGCTGCTGTGTCTGGAGCAGCCCTGGGTGCCTATGGCCCAGCACCTGACCCCACCCCAGGCTGCTGGTCTGGATGTGCTCCATGCAGAGAGTTCATGCTTTGACAACAGGGAAAGCTACAGAGGCTGTAATCCAAACAAATCAGTCTGTAGGGTATCAGAAAGGTTGCTTGATCCCTCCAGTTTGTCCTGTCTCGGGCAAGAGAGGAAAGTCTCTCCTGGCATGAAGTTAAGACAAAGAGGAAATATTTGATGCATGTGCACAGCCTGAGGAATTTACTGCAGAGGGGGGCTGGCGATGGATGCTGTCTTTGGATTGGAGAGGAGCTGGAGCCTTTATGGCTGCACTGCTGGCCCCACAGGCTCCCAGAGGGTCGGTGAGTCTCCCGGCCAGGACTGAGGAAGAGGAGGGTCTCTGGGAGGCCATGGCAGGAGAAGGGTGGATGGGGAGCAAAGCGTCATTCCTCTGCAGAGTGCCACCTCAGCTGGTGGTACAGCAGCCCCCCAGGCTGGGCTGAGGGTCAGAGGCTCTCACCCCAGTGTCTGCAGAGCGTGGGGGTCACTGTCCCTGCTGGGCTCAGCATCGCAGGAGTGGGAGTGTGCAAAGTGCAACTGGGGAGTCACTGGGTTCTGTGAAAGGGGGGGGAAAGTGGAGAAGAGGTGAGGTGGAGCAAGAAGGAGGTCACTCAGGTGGAGAGGGACATTTCCAGTTGCCTTGTGGGTATGTCTGGTGGGGCTTGAGGGCAGTCGGTAGCTGGATGTGTGGAGACAAGGAGCAGTGCTAGAAACACCTCCTAAGTGAGGCAACAAGGTGGGGAAGTTGGTAGATGGTTCCTGGGTCTTCATTCAGACTCGTCTCAGAGCAGGGAATTTATCAAAAGGCAAGGGAGTGATCTTATTCCTGGGTCCTGCTCGGTGGCTGGGAGCTTGGGAGCAGAAAGTCTGAGCAGGACATTTGACCACATGCTCAGGCACTGTGTGGCCAGCAGAGAGCCATGAATGACAGAAGCCTTTGGCTCATCTTTTCCTCTCCTTCCTGTCTTGGGAGCAGAAAGTCTGAGCAGGACACTTGACCACGTGCTCAAGCACTGAGTGGCCAGCAGAGAGCCAAGAATGAGAGAAGCCTTTGGCCCATCTTTTCCTCTCCTTCCTGCCCCTCTTTATACCACTGGTGAATGTGTTGCTCCTGTCTGACTCTCTAGACATCTGCAGTGCACAAGGAGCGTTGTTGCCTTCGCCCACCCTGCCAGGCACCAGGAACCTTTCCAGGGGCTGCCCAGGGGTGGAGGAGTGAGAAGAGGTGAGGCCCAGAACTTTCCAGCAGAGCTGGAGGTCTTGGCAGTGGTGGGGAAGCTGGTCACAGCAGAGCTGAGCCCTGGGTGACTGTTGGGGTGCAGTGCTATG